>NC_067403.1:600000-877500 GCF_016432865.1 Antechinus flavipes | reverse complement strand
TGTTGACCAGCGTGGGGGGCCAAGGCCACGCGTGATGGCCACGTTTCCCAGCTGGCTGAGATAAGGAGAGGCTAGAGAAGATTTATGCTCAAGAACGGATTGGGTCAGAAAGGTTTTTAAGTTCCTTCCTGTTCAAAGGTTATGTAATTCTGAAAGTTGGGTGGAAAGGGGGAAACCCCCTGGCCTTGAATTCTGTTATATGTAAAAGGCCCACAGGTGCAAAAACAAAGCTCCTTGTCCCTCCAGAAATGGCCCTCCCTGGGCTTTGGGGGGTGATAGGATTGGGCTTAGCCCCGCAGAAGGGCTTGGCCGGGTGCATCCTGCACCCCCGCCTCGTCCAAGTTCACTATGATTAACGTGGCCTCCCGCTGACTAACAGCCTCGGATCCTGCTCCTGGAGCTCCTGAACATCAGTCTGGGCTGATCAAAGCGCGGGCACACTGAGGAGCTCTGCAAGGGGCCGGGATGGACTCTTTATGGGGGCCCAAAGCTGCCTTGAGAGAAGGGAGAGGTAAAGGGAGTTTTCTTTCTCCTGGGAGGGAGGTTTCGGGTGGGAAGGGAGCACAGTGGCCAGGTTCACTTGTGCTTCTGGGACTGTCATTTCTCTAGAACTTTCTTGATGATCACTGCATGAGGCAAGGCAATGCAAGCATCATTATGCCCATTTGATGGATGAGGAAATTGAGGCTCTCAGAGGTGAGGTGGAGGAAGCCGTCACGGGGACAACAATGGAGCTGGAGTCGGAGGATCTCCCTGGGCCTCAGTATACTCAGTTGTAAAAAGAGGCGGGACTAGATGGGCAGTATCAGAAACAGAATCCCCACATAACCACACTCCAGCACTGTCTACACTGGACTGCAGTTTTGCTTCTTTTGTTGGATGTTTCCCAATTGCATTTTAATCCGGCTCCGTGGCCACAGGAGGAAATCTGGCCAACGGCCACCTCCGACCCTTATTGGCTGGATGAGTTGTTTAGCAACTCCTTCTACCCCTTATTGCTTCAGAGAATTGTAAGAGTTTTTAAGTTGTGGGGCAAGTGCTGACCTGCATTGGGAAAGGGGAACTTCCTTTCTACCACCACAGGAATCACATTCTGCTTCCTTCCCCTTCCCCAGAGAGAGAGAGAGAGAGAGAGAGAGAGAGAGAGAGAGAGAGAGAGAAGAGGAGAAGAAAGGGAAGGGGAGGAGAGGGAGGGAAAGGGGGGAACATCATTATTGTTACACATGGTATAAAAAGCATATCAGATGACCTAGACTGTGCTCCAGACTTGCAGTGCTGAATGAAGAGGCACCAGCTGTGACCGAGCCAGTGGAAGGGAGAGGGAGACCACTTATAGACCCTAACCCATCAGCAGTTAGTCTGTGCCATCTCAGAAGCTCAAACCTGGTGACGAAGGCCCTTGGGTCCTTAGGTCAATGCCCTGGCAAGACTGTCCAGCCAAAGCGAGACTGCTCCGAGGGGGGAACAGGGGAAGAAAATGTGCAAGTAGCCAAAGGAAGAAAGCCGAGGGCTGGGATAGCTTACATTCTTTGCAGAATAACCAAATAAGGGATGTTGTGATTCTGTATTTATTCCAATTATTCAAGCTGCTGTATGCTGTCACATGTTATGTCTGTATATGATCTATTGAAAATAACTTTAGGGGCAGTTAGGTGGAGCAGTGGATAGAGCACCAGCCCTGAAGTCAGAAGGACCTGAGGTCAAATCTAGTCTGAGACTTAACACGTCCTGGCTGTGTGACCCTGGGCAAGTCACTTAATCCCAATTGCCTCCGCAAAAATAAAAAAATAAAAAAAACTCTAATTTGGATTTTATGTGTTCTGTACCAGAATGGAGCTATATATCTTAAATAACCGTTTCTAATTTTACATAAAAATCAATGGATGTATTAGGATAAGATTCCTGGAGATAGACGTGAATACTCAGTAGGAATAGCTTGAGAGATTGCTAAATTTTGAAGGGGAAGATATAATGAGAGGAGGTAAAAATGAGTGGGAGCTGACAGCTGGAACCATCCTAAAAGTCTTTTTAACTCCGCAAAACCTGCCGGAGTGGTGTTAGTGTAGACCTCAAGAACCCATGGCTGCTTCTCTGAAGTTGTAGAGTTTGCCCTGGCAATGCCCTTCGTGAAATGAGGCATTCAGACCTGAATACAATACTCTAATAGTGGCCTGATCAATAATATCCTCCAAATGTGACCTCATCAATACAAATACGGTCAATACATTCAATAGAAAGCACTCCAGATGTGGTCTGATCAATCAGAAGCCAAGAAGGGGACTGCTTCTGCTCCCACCCGAAACTGTGCTTCAAATAATACCACAATCATCTCTGTGACACTGTACAGCATCAGAGGAAGACTTCTGTAGGGACTCTGATGCATTTATCACATGTTAGGTGTGTGATGGTCCATGGGGCAGGGACAGCATTGAGCACACTTGTATCTCCCTTAGGGATGAGCATGATGATAGTAAATGATAAATGAGTATTATTTGAAAGTAGAATTTCTCTTGTTTTTATCCAATGGATAATTATACCATCGATGATGATCAGGTGGTTTCTGTAGTTTGGATTTTAAGAGAATACAAATCACACTTAGGCCCATTCTCACTCTTTGAAAAAGGCTCATGGACTCAGGCTGACCTCAAATAGTGTAAAGGAAAAGAAACCAGTGAGTTGGAAGATACCTCAGAGGTCATTATGTGGCATGACCTCCTACCCCCACCCCGAAGGCTACTTTAACCTTGCCTAAGAGTGGGCGCCCATAGACAGTAGATGAGGTAGTCATGGGCAATTCCATTTCTGGCCATTTGGCTCTGTGAAAGAATAAGGAGAGATGTGTTCAAGCAGCAAACTGATCTTGCCTTCATTCAATAAGTATTTGTTAAAAAACTATTATACTGCAGGCACTAGCTTAGCTCTGGGAATATGCAAAGAAAAATCTAAGTAGTTGCTCCCTTTAAGAAGCCGACATTTTCTTTTTCTTTCCCCACTTAATAGTATTTTTTCCAATTACATGTCAAAATACTTTTCAGCATTCATTTTTGTAGTTTTGGGCTCCAAATTTTTCTCTCTCCGACCTTCCTCTCCCCGTCTCAAGACAGCAAGCAATCTGATATCAGTTATTCATATACAGTCCTGTTAAACATAATTCCTATTTTGTTATATGAAAGAATAAGGAAAAAAAGAAAAACCATGAGAAAGAAAAAAAATAAAAAAGTGAAAATAGAATGAGAACCCTGCATTTTCCAAGGAGGAGATACTGAACTGATGCAAAGCCTATATAAGGTAAATAAAAGCTGATTGGGGGGGGGGGCAGCAACCAACAATTAGCAAGGGGGAGGAGAAGACTTCATTTAGGAGGTAACACTGAAGCTGAACCTCGAACGAAGCTAAGGATTTGATGAGGCAGAAGTGAGGGGGAGCAGATTCCAGCTATGGAGGTGGATGACTGAATCCACCAAGGAGAAGAGCCTATAGGAGTCTAAGAAGAGGAACAATGAGAAACTAGTCCATAGAGATTGTCTGCAACAAAACTGGTGAGGGGCACTCAATACCCTACTGAGGAGCTTGTGTCTTAGCCCAGAAGCAATGGGGAACCACGAAAGCTTCCGGAGCAAGACTGGGTGATGGTCAGATCTAAGCTCGGGGAATATTCATTTGGGAGCTGTGTGGATGAACGACTGGAGAAAGGACAGATGAGGGAGGAGGCTCCTACTAAGGCATTATGGTCAAGGAGCAATGTGATTCTGAACCAAAGTGATGGAACTATCCAGTGCTGAATCCCCATAATGCTATGAGTGAAGTCAAAAAAACAAAAACTAAGACTAGAGACAGATTTCTTATTTCACTTCTCTTTTAGAAGACATAGTTAAAGGTAGCACGTACTATGCTCGGCACTTCATCTTCCATTCTGTTCTGTTTCTGTGGGAAGTGACGGCTTCTGTCAGCGTTCCAAAAACAACCTAACCTCTCCTCCCACACTCAGGGAGTGGGATGAATGGAGTGAGGCAGTTTTTTAAAGGAAATGTTGCAAGCTTAATGGAGACCAGTTGATTTCACACAAAGCTAATTTCTCAGATCTGTCAAGAGGTGATTGGAGCAAGATGATTAAAATCATTTTAAACCCACACAGCTAATAATCCTTCTATTAAGGCTCTGATACCAAGTTATTGTGTGCTCTGGGAGAAAAGCACACTTGTTCCTACTTACTTCCTGGAGGAAAAAAAATCTCACAAAAGACAAGCTGGTTGGAGAGGTTTGGAGAGGCTGGGGGTGCCAAGCTCTGTCCTTCGTCTAACAGCAAGTTCTGAGCTGGGCGAAGGTTGATACCAAAGTGGAAGAGTTGGTTCCTTTGCCAGAAGTTCTACTGTGGTTAAGCTGGATGCATGGGAGTCTTACTAATGAAGAAAGTCCCTCACAGTCAAAGAGGCTGGTGGAATTTCCCTTGTTCAAAGATAAGAAATCAGCTTGGAAGGACTGGTAATATGCTGGGTTTTCTTATTCCTGGCAATTCTAGCTCCCCAGCTATATGACCTTGAGAGAGACAGAGGATCTTAGGAGAAGTAGTGGAAAGCCCTTCAGAAGCTTTATATCATCGACTTCACATTTACAAAAAAGAACAAGACATACTGAGAGACGGAGAGTTCTGTCCAAGATCACAAGTGTGCTCATCGCACGAGTTTTCAGATCTGCCTGTTTCTGATGTGTTCTTCTGCTTATTATCCTTCTCCAACAAAAAAAAAAAAAAAAGATGCTCAACATTATGGGGCGGCTCTGAGGGGAAGGAGATGGAAACCTGAGATACTATGGTGATGTAGGAAACAGAAAACTAATTTTTTGAAATCAAATAATCTGGGAATGCAAGCTTATCACAAACTTTTAACTTTCTTTTGAAAAGACAAAGATCCTGCTCTGAAGGCCTCCAACTGTCCAAAGCACAGCAGAACAAGCCATGTCCCCCAATCTATCGTGTCCACAGGGACTTCTTTCAATAGAGCAGAGAAAAGCAGACAGATCTGGAAGGGATGAGAGATGCTCTGATTCCCTCATTTTCCTGAGAAGCAACTGAGTCCCAGAGAGATACCAACGTGTACCCCAGATGCCCGAGCTGGCTTACAGCACAAGTCTTCTGATCTGTTAGGCAGCTGCAACTTCAGCCATGCTGGTTTTGGGGGGGGGGGTGGTCATTCAATAGCTTCAGTTTCATCCAACTTCCTGACCCCATTTGGGTCTTTCTTGCTAAGATGCTGGAGTGGTTTGCCATTTCCTTCCCCAGCTCAGTTTACAGACGAGGAAATGGAGACAAATAAGCTTGCCCAGGAAGCTAGCTATCTAGGTAGGCAGCTTTGGAGAGTGAATTTTAGTTCAGGAAGACGGGTCTGCTTCCAAGTCTGGCACTGAATCCACCCTGCCATCTCGTTGCCTCCAGTTATCCTCAGCAATATCATGATTATCAAAGGATATCTAGTCTACCTTGCCACTATTTGGAAGGGGGAGCCTTATAAATCATCCCTCTTTCACAGTCAAAGGAGTTAGGAAATGGGGCCCCATAAAGTCATGTGCTTGGCTTGAGGAGACAGCTTCCCATTGTTAGGGGAGAGGGACCTTCTTGATTCAAAAGTGCCTTGTCCCTTCAAAGCTCCAGGTTGGGACCAGGAACATACACTTTTCTCCATAAAGCAAGGAGGACAAGAGCACAGATGGCTTTGCAGACAATTGCCTTGGAGTGACTTTTCTTTGGAGAGCATTCAGAAGTCACCCTAAAAGCCCATGTTTCCAAGAGAAATCCCAAATGCTTTTTGCATAGTATGCCCTTGCTGTTATTGGGCGTGGCTCTTAGGACTCGGTTTGGTTTTTGCTTTTTAATAACAAACCAGGAAACAAAAGTCTCAGAGATTTTCCCACTGTCGCAGAGCTGGGAAGCCACCTATTTTTCAAGTCTCCTGCTCTGTTCCCACAGTCAGCTCACTCAGCTTGCTAAGGCAGCTAAGGCAGCCACAAGAAAGGCTAAGCCGCAATGTGTGGGAGCCACCTGCCGGCTCTCGGGCGCTTGCTTCTGGGGAAAGGGCTGCTGCATGTGATACTCCTAAGCTGACATGGTGACCTTCCCCGGGCTGCTCACTGAGCAGGATCCCCATCCGAGCTCAGGGCAGGGAGCTCTTTCATCTCGGGGCCATTCCTATGTGAAACACTGCCTCCGGCACAGAGATTTGCACATTAGTTTGTCCTGCCACCCTATTACCTGCTCGTTGGTGGTTGTAGTTGTTTTCAAACACACAAGGAGAGTGATGAATGTCCTTAAGAACCTCTGGGATACCTGTCCCAACAGCGCATGGCAGCATCCACACTGTGTGACCGAACGCCCCGTGAAGCTTTGGGGACGCTCACTTAGGGTCTAACTCGGGAGTCCGGAATGGCAGGGATAGTGGAAGCTTTTAAGCAAAGATCTTGCCATCTTACCCCGGCACACAAGATCATCTGCCTAGAACCTCCTAAGCTGCAGCTAAAACCTCGGTACCATAGCCTCCAGAAGTGGCTCAGCTAGTACAGGGAGGGGGACCCGCAGAGGTTTCCCTTCTGGGTCAGAGGCACCCCAGAGTGCGGTGGGACTCACCTGTCAGACCCGTTCCAGGCACATTCAAACTTGTCGAAAATGCAGTCGTTTTCATACAGGGAACACAGTTTGCTCCTAAGGTAATCGTGAACCTGTTCCAAGAAAACGAACCTGATTAATCTCCAATGGAATACAGACAAGCTGCGATAATTCACCAATCCTCCAGTGCCATAGCTAACAGCTGGGGAGTAATCACTTGTCCGGGTACTTTCCTTTTGAGTCAAAGAAGGAAGCCTCAGTTGGAGGGGAGTCATCCCCCTTCAACTTCTTCAGAGCTGTGAATCTGGAGGTCTGGAATTGGATCTAGAACCAGAGCTGGAAGAAGCTCACAATCTTATTTGAACCAGTCCCTCCTATTACAGATCAAGAAACTGAGGCCTTTGAAAATCGGGGCTTTCCCCAGGGTAGATCTCTGCCTTTCTTCTATTCTAACTTGTATTCATTCCTAATTTTAAGAGCCTTGGAGTCTAAGATGCTAAGATTGGATAATTCTATGATTCTGGAATGGCTTACCGACCTCTCCAGCTCAAATTCAGGTCAACAGAACACAACGCACTGGACTCTGTGATTTTATTATTCTGAATTTCCAAGAACTGAAGATTCCATAATTCTAAGATTTTTAAGCTTTCTGTGATTTTAAGATCCTGTGAGGCGATGGCACTGCATTATGGCAATGCTGGATCTTGAAGTTGGCGTAGGCTCTGTTCACCTGAGGAAGCATCGTTGTGTTTGCTTTCACCGAGACCCTAAATGAAGATCTAGTCTGATAGAAAGGCCTTTGTAAATTGATTAATTACAAGCCAGCAAATAGATTGGTTGTTAATTAGAAATCTAATGAGAATGACCATGGAAATAAATTACATCTTGCTGTCCTATTTCTATGTGGCTGGGCCATTACACCAAGCCACAGTGTTTCACGCTAACTTATCCCTCTCCCAAAATATGTGCCCAGGATACCAGGTTAGAGAGTCACATTACTTAGCATGTGTTGCATACATAGAGAACACCACAGGCAGCATGGGAAAGTGAAAGGAACCCCACAAGTAAGGGTCATTGTCACAGAAAGTTAGAACTCACAGTCAAATCCAACTCCAATTTACAGAAGAGAAAATCGAGGCTCAAAAGATGGCCATCCCATTACTGGTAAATTATAACTGACGAGTGGAAGCCTGAAGCTCTGTGATTGTCTCTCAGTGGCTTAAATCCTGTTCATTGGAGGTGTCCAGTCCTGAGGGTCACCAAATCACAGAACTGGGGGACATCCTAGGGTGCCACTGGTTTAACGTTTGCATTTTATCAGAGACTACATGAAATGAAAGGATCTTGACTTTAAAAATGTTCAGCCAGCAGAGAAGCCGGGCTCTCCGACTCCAACATCAGAGTTCTTTCTCCTCCACCACCCTTGGGACCCAACAATGAGCAGCTGACATGGGGGCACCTCGGTCAGCAGGGGAAGAAATGGTTGCTCCCTACCTGGTATGTTTCTATGGGCTTTGTTTCCATGTTCAGATCCCACACCTTGACCGTGAGGTAATCCCTGGTGAGCATGAAGCGTCCACTGTGGCTGAATTTGACGTCTGACACTGAGGAGATGATTTCAGAGAAGAAGGATCTGTTACTGGGGTCTTCGGGTTCTTCAAAAACTACAGAGGCAAAGAAATAACAAACAATGTCCTTAGGAAGTAGCTCCAAGAGGGTCGTAAGTGCCATGTCTGGCCAAATCTTACCATCTCCAGGAAGTCTGCCCAGATCCCTGGAGTCAAGGATGCTCAGTTGTTCTCAGCCTTCACAGAGTGCACTCAGAATTAAATTGCTAAGCAAACTTACGATCCTTCAGTCTTCAGAGCACCCAAAGTATTCTGCCTCCTCGCTCTTTGTTCACTTATCGAGGACTGTTGTCAGAGAAGGGATGATTTGGGGAACCCCTGATTTGCTGGATGGGGGTACTTCTCTTGGAGGCGGTCGGGCTGTCTGGCTCCTTGCTAACAGCGTAGACCAATCAGGACATCCCTGTGTCACTGAGGCAAGGTGCATGCTCCTCATCAAAGGGCTAAAAAAGGCCTGTCCAGATCTAGGAGGTGACCCATCCAGCCAATCAGAAGTGTCCCCTGATCAACCCTTTTACACTATAGAATATAATTAGCCTCCCTCCCTTTCCCTCTCTCTCTTCCTCCCTCCCTCTGTGTCTGTCTGTGTCTCCCTCTCTCTCTGTCTCCTTTCTTGTCTCTGTTTCACTCTCTTTGTGTCTCTGCCTTTCTCACTCTCTGTGTCTTTCTTTTACCTCTATTAGACTGTCACCTTCATCATGGCAGGAACCATGTTTTCTCTCCATTGGTGTCTGCACCCATTCCTGCATTGAAAATGGTCTTTGGCCATGACGAAGGTCCCACTTTCTCTAAAGCTTCCTCGGAGAGCTGTCCCAAATTGGAAAGAGCTGCTTCGAGGAGCACTGGGCGTCCCCTCGTGAGAGATCTTTAACTGGACGACATGAGGTTGCCCTTCTGCACCCAGCTTATGATTAGCCCCCCCTTTCGGATCCCCTCCTGCAGAAGGAAAGCCAGATTAATGGGGCATTGAAGAGCTAGACAGGACCCCAGAGGCCATCCAGGCCAATCTCCTCATCTGCCAGAGGGGGAAACGTGGGGCCCCAAAGCATGGTGAGACGTAAGCGGCAGAAGCAGATTCAGGGCTTCCAGTGCCCACTTCTGCACTCTCACCATTAAAAACACTATATAATCCAGGAAGCCCAGGAACAGGATGGATCAATTTCCCAGACTCCTTCGCAATTCATCTGCTTCCTTCTGACCCTCATCTAGGAAACCCCCTTCCTTATCTGAGGAAGATAAGACCCTCACAGCATTCACCCCTGAGCAGCTACAAGATCCCCCCGCCAAAGTCCCCGGCACAATCAAATGTCTCAACAGAAACAGGTATGGTTATAAGACTGGACATCACTCTGAAGGGACACATTGTCTTCTGCTCTGGCTTGTGACCTAAGAGCACCAGGCCATTCATGGGACCTGTGGTTCACAGCTCCCCTCTGTGTTTGTCTCCCAGTTGGAAAGTGACTTCCTTTACAGCAAAGACTGGTTTACCACTTTACTAGTGGTACAGTGCTTTGTACACAGGAAGCACCTAATAAATGCCTGTTTCTTCCATTCATTTAAGAGAGGAAACAAAAAATAATAATTTCCCAGCAGGAATGGTACCTCCTAAATGGAGAGAACTTTGAGAATGATTTAATTTAAGCCAGATGACTTATAATTCTATAACAGCTTCCGTGTAGGATGGAACATGGAGGATCCCGTGCCAGGAGCAAGAACGAGACAATTCCAGGCTCATTGAGTAGATGGACTAAATAGGATCAATTTCTGTCAGTGCTGGGTACCTACTGAACACCCAAGAGATACTCCTAGAGTCATGGAGGTGATAACAATAGAAACAGCTGGCACATTGATTTACATGCATCTCTCAATCTCATTATAACCTGGAAGGACAGGGCTACTGTTATCTCCATTTTACATGAATTAACTGAAAAAATTAGATGACTAGTCTAGGATCACTCAGCCAGAAAATAAAGGAGGCAGGATTTGACCTTGGGGTTTCCCGATTCCAGGTCTGACCCTCTATCCATTGCACCATCTAGTCACCTCTAACTACTAATCACATTGACAACTGATAAAGGATGTCTGCATCGACCTTGCTTCATCCTTGTGACAATTTTGGAAAGCGGGGAGGGGCCAGCTTCTCCTGTTGCTGCTGAAGAAACAGCCCCAAAGCTAAGGACTCAACCAGTTAGTTAATAAGGTGGGAAGAGATTTGAATCCAGGTCTTCTGAAGCCAGGTCCCAACGTCTTGGAACCTGGAGAACACTGATTGAGAGTAACAAGCCCCCGGATGCAGATGCTAAGTGTGGAGGTGCAATGAGAGTAACAAGCCCCCGGATACAGATGCTAAGTGTGGAGGAGCAATGAGAGTAACAAGCCCCCGGATGCAGATGCCAAGCGTGGAGGTGCAATGAGAGTAACAAGCCCCCGGATGCAGATGCTAAGTGTGAAGGAGCAATGAGAGTAACAAGCCCCCGGATGCAGATGCTAAGTGTGGAGGTGCAATGAGAGTAACAAGCCCCCGGATGCAGATGCTAAGCGTGGAGGAGCCATCTCGTGGCGCACACAGCTCACTAAACGTGGTGCAAAGGAACCTGGACCACTTCAAAGACAACAGCATCTCATCTTTTGGTCGTCGTTTAAACAAATGCTTTTAAGCGGCTCTTTTCAGATTTCCCGGAGCCGTTCAGCGGGGCAGATATTGGGTAATTATCTTGTCAGATTTTCAATAGGAGACTGATGAGCACCGGGCAATTATCAGCTCTCACACCTCTTCCCTCGGCTCTGTCCAAACTGTGGGTTGCAAATGGCAGAAATTCCATCCTCCTGATTATGATGTGAGCCCCTGCTAAAGCAGGGGAGGGGGACCAAGCACCTCTTCTTGTTTATAGAGAGGGAGAGTTTTGAACTCAGTTCTGGATTTCAGGCTGTCAGGGAGTTGGCTTTTTCAATCTATCACAGCTGGCAGATGGCAAACATTTTTGTTCTCCCTTTGTAGGGGGAAAACCCCCCCTAGCAATGCTCTTAAATCATTTTTCCCTTGAGTCCCAGGCCATGGCCATTGGAGGGGGAGAACTGAAACCGAACACCTGGGCTGGGGCAAAGGTAAATGGAAGCTTTAGGGTCCTGTGCACTGGTGTCAAGAAACTTGGCCTTTCACTTAATCCTGGTGCATCATGGACAACCTTTGACCGCTCCTGTGACCATCAAGATTTGGCATCCTATTAATCTCTGACAAGTACACTGGTTTGCTTTCAAGTCAGAGGCTCTGCACTGAAGTCCCTGCTAGGTGACAGCTGGCAAGCACCTTCCACTCTCCGGGCCTCAGTTTCCCTGTCTGTAAAATTAGAATAGTTCCTTGGATTCCCTCCTAGGTCCAGGATTGGGTCAGGAAAGTGCTTCATCAGTCCTAAAGCATGATTGATCACATGTGATGGTGACTAGGAACTCCAAGCCTTCCTGGAGTCCCCCATGATGGAGGCTGCTTACTCACTACAAAACCTTTGTTGCAAACCTGCTTCCTTTGCTGACTTTGGAAATGACGTTTTCCTTTTTTTCTCTTATCGATGTTGTCCCTATCCGGATAAATGAGCACGCTGGTTCTTCCCTCGGCCACGCTGTGAGTCCTAGGGGCCGGGATCATTCCACGTTTGTCTCTCCATCCCATTTGTGTTTGGATAACGCTCGGCCCCTAGGGGGTACTGTCTGATCGATTCTAACGCGAGGATTCTTTGGCCGTAGGGACAGTGCTACAAGCCGACAACTGCGGGGCTTGTTTGAAATTCTGGTCAGGAAAGGCTAATGGCAATAGGGACAACAACAACAAGACCACCTAGGATATAGAGAGAGCTTTTAATTCTTATGAAGCACATTTTATCCTCTGAACAACCCTGAGATGGGAGATACCATTATATTATCTCTATTTACATGAGGGGAAACTGAGGCAGTCAGGTGTTAAATGACCTTCCCGGGATGGCCTAACAAGTGTCTGAGGCTGCATTTGAACTCAGGGCTTCCTAACTCCGGCCCAGGGTCTTTGTATTGTGCCACGTGGCCCCCTCTGGGTCGCCTAGACACTTGACCCCATAGGGTCTAATCTCTTAGTGCCCAACAGAGGGAAAAAAGGCGAGACTGTACTGTGAGGGCCAGCTGTGGATCAGAAAGAGCACGAGGAAATCTGAGGGAGGGCGAGAAGAGGAAGAGGCTGCAAGCCGGAAGGAAATGTCCTCTTGCCTGAAGTTCTCGGCTCTGGCTCACAAGCTTACTGTGACTTTTTTCTTTAATGAACCTTGGGCAAAGGCCCGGCCTGGCTGGGAAGCGACAGCCAAGTACCTCTTGACTCATGAGGCTCCTAGAGTGGCTCAAGGGCATCCCAAAAATACCCCAGTACCACCGGCCTTTCTCCAGTTCACACAACACGGCCGACTGGGCAGCTGAGAGCAGCCCAACACCCTCCTTGGACTCATTCTCCAAGAGCTAAAATGCCTCCATCCCTTCTTTCCCCCCATCCCTGTGATACTGAACCCCCGGCTGCAGATGAACAAACCCTGCTCCCGAACTTCGGGTTTTTATCCCCCTCGATTCTCTCCCTGCTCCCACTCCTGCTCCGCTCACCTCCTCTACAGGGAGATCTGCTCCATCCTTAACAAATGCACATTCATCCTAAACTTCCTCCCTTCCGTCTTCCGGTAGGTCCTCCAGCTACATTCCCATTTTACAGATGAGGAATCTGAAGCTTGGGAAAATTAATTAGCCAGCCGCAGGTCACAGCTGTCAAAGGCAGAGTTCCTGCGAGTGTCTCCAAGTCAGGGAATAACCATCCTTTCCACCGCACCACGCAGCGTGGCTACATTCTGGAAACATATATAATAAGGGGCTAAAACTAATGATAGAGATGAGTCAAATTCGTTATGATGAGTGCATCCGGAGAACAAAGTCTCAGAACGGAAGGAGGCGCGCTCTCAGCTAGCACCTGGGAGGAAGGCACAGAATAAGAAAATGTCCCTTCCTGCCCCCTCGCATCGCCGGCCCCCTCTCCCGCACAGGACGCACTTGTCCCCCCAGCCAGGAGCCTTGTCCCCCACGGCCTTTCTGCAGCCTCACCCTTCCTTCTGTTTGCCCTGCCTGGAGGCTGGCTGGGGCGCCTTCCCCTGATTTTCTCAAGGGGCTCAGGACCCAGCTGGGGGTCCGCTTTTCCAAGTCAATCCCTCCTCTGGGAGTCAAAGACTTCAGCAGCTGCCGCAGTGTTTCCTCAGCTTCTCCAATCTCTCCGTGGGTCCCAGGGCAGCATCTTCTCCCATTGGGTCCCACTTCCCTGTGGATCTGCTCTTTCCTCTCCTCGTCCCTGCTCTCCATCAAACTGGAAGTTCCTTTGAACTAGGGACTACACTTAAAACACACACACACACACACACACACACACACACACACGTTTGTGTATATTTGCAAATGCACTTCTGTACGTATACTCAGTTTCCATGTTTATCTGTAAGGATTTCAAGGCTCTCACAGGGAAAAAAGTTGTTTGGGCTCAGTTATTTTCCCATTCAGCTTTATCCAAAATGATCTAAACAGCCATGTCTATACATTTGCCAAAAAAATTTATGGCCCTTGGGCCTTGGGATAGCCCGGTAGTACAGTGGATAGAGCCCTGGGATTGAGTTAGGAAATTCAAATCTAGCCAGGAGCACTTACTAGCCGTGTGACTCTGGCACAAATGTCACTTGGCCCTCTTGCCTCAGTTTCCTCCCCTATCAAACAAGCTGGAGAAGGAAATGGCCAATTGCTGCATATCTTTGCTAAGGAAACTCCGAAAGGGGGTCACGAATTTCACACGTGACTGAAAATGACTGACCGGCAACAAAAGGGGACTTGCCTTGGGTTTAAGAAAACATTTAAGGTTCCTCTGCCCATGAATCACACAATTGCTTTTCTTTCCAAGCCCCCCTGTCGTGCCTTCTCCATCTGCCCCCAGGTGGGTTCTGCAGGGAATGGGGCACATGACCTAAATCTTCCGCTGGAAGCCAGCGGGCCGAGAGCCTCAGCTTACTGAGACCCACCAGGCTGCCTCAGCAACTTGGCCACCGTTCCCAAGGTGGCAAGCAGCAGAGTAAAGATTCAATCCCCGCTCGCGCTTTATACTGGGAGCCGAGGGAAACAAAAGAAAACGGATTCTTATTGATCGAAAAACAAAAGACAAAAGGAGAATCCGTGTGCCGTGGCAAGCGTCCAGGCCATGGCCAGGGATCAATAGAGCGGCCCGGGTCACGAGACACCTTTGTCCCTTCTCAAGAGCTGCTTCTTTTTAAGGAGGGAAAATCTTTTTGTAGTCACAGTGCCTTGATCATCTCCAAAACCTGTCATCAGATGCAGAAAATAAAATACAGCCATTACCATCAAAGGCAGCCGTACATTTAAGACATCAAACTGTCTCGAAAATATGCTTGGTCCTCAGGTCAAGAAGCCCCAGATGGGATGAAAGGGCCGTGGAAGGACACGACCACAGCGATCGCTGAGGCTTATATTGTTCTTGTCCATCCTCCATTCTCCTAGAGGACCGTGATGTCATGAAGGTGACGCCCTGGTGGGCAAGTAAGTGACTTAAGGGAACATGATATGGAGCTTTATCAGCAGTCAATGACATCACGGCGCTCCATAGGAATCAGCTCACCTGGCTCCAGTTTACAAATGGGGAACTGAGGCCCAGAAGGGAAAAAGTGGCCTGTTCAGAACCACACACTGTTTGGTGCTAGGGAAAGGTCATCTACATGACTCAGAGGCTGGATGAGCTCTCTGGTCACAGAAGAAAAGAGAATTGCATCCTCGGTATCAGAGCAGGATTCGAATCTCGATCTCCTGCTTCCAACCCTGGTTTTCTTTTCAATTGTTTTGTGAGATGATTATAAAGGGATGTTTAGGGGGAAATATAAATATTCACATGGACATATTATATATCCGATATATTTCTGGGAAATGTTAGATAACAAATTTCATTTTCCAAAAGACAATAAAATGTAGCCTTCTTTTTACCTCCCCCCAACCCCTTTCTCCCCCAGCCCTGGCATTTATAAAAGATCTCAAGGTCTCTCCAATAATTGATTAAATAATGAAGAGAATTTTGCAGCAATTATTTGCTGCCAGGAGTTTAAAGAAACACCTTTCCGAATCATGTGGCATTTGCGACTGATTCAATCGTATGATTTTTCCCTCTAATTATTTGAAAGTTGTTGGGATATGAATCAGCAGGGCTCTTCCTTTGATTAAATTTGAATGATTTTTGCATAATTAAGGAGTGCATGACACTCGCCATTTCCTTGGCAACAGTTCCTTTTTCTCATTAGGCGATTTATAGCATCATCATCTCTGAGGGCTGGAGAGCAGGAGTCTTGCTCCCCTCCCTGGGTGGGTGTGAAATGGTCCTCATACATCTTTAGCAATGGCTATGATTAAAGAAGGGGGGGTGGGGAGGGAAAGCGAATTAGAGCAGTGGCTCCGGGGGGTCAGCGTGAATTTCTGCATGGCGCTGCTTTAAGGTCTCCCCACTCAAGCTTCCATTTACATTTCCAGTCTCATCTCCCATTACCCCCTTAAGCAGGGTCTCTGCTCCAGCCATACCGAGCTCCTGGTGTTTTTGGAGTGAATCCCCGCAGTGAGCCTTTGCCCAGACCATTCTGGACCCCCTTGTCTCCTCAATCCCTTCCCTGGCTTTGCAAATCCATTTTAGACAGGAAACCTTGCCTTGTGCTCTCTTAATATACTTATCGCACTTACAGTGTTTGTCATCTTATCCTATCAGAGCACATGCTTCGTGAGGGCAGAGTGTGGGTCATCTGTTTCTATCTGGAGAAGGACCTGGGCTCAAGAACCACCTGCTCCCCCTTCTTCTTACTGCCTGTGTGCTTCCCTCCTGGAATCTCCCCCAAAGTATCTATAATTCTGCTGTACAACATGGGCTAATGAAACAGCCCTGACTAAGGTCCTCCCCGACGCTCACTCCTCCCTCTCTGGCCACCTACTGCCATCATCTCAAAGGCAACGGTACCTTTCCTCCACTGCTGTGACTCTCCTGAGGCTGCTCCTCCAGCAGCCTGTGCTTAAGCCCCAACCAGAGCGCTCCCATAAATCCTGCCATGGGGTTTTGCTGATTCACCCCATTCAGGCAAATGTAGCAGAAGCCATGCAGGACTTCCTAGGTGCCTTCAACTTACTCAGCTCAAGGGTTACCTGGATGGAACCTTTCCTGACCCCCCCACACACACACACACACACACACACACACACACACACACACACACTCCCACTCCCATATAGTCTGTATATTCCTACAGATACACACATATTCTCCATCCTCCTTGAGGACAGGAGTTGCTTTTGGCTTTTGGTTTTTATTTTTTTCTCTTCATGTCCCTCCAGACTAGCACACCACCTGACAAACAGCATTTAATTTGATAAAAATAACAGAGCCAGGGCTCACAGGTCTTGGATTTAGAGCTGAAAGGAACCTTGGAAATGATGTAGAACATTCCCATCATTTTAGATATGAGATTCAGAAATTTGAAAGGATTTGTTCAGAGACATGGAACAAAAGAATAAGAATCCAGTACTTATGCCTCCAGTCCAAGATCCAGGGTCCAGCACCAATCCTCAGCATGACCTGAGCCAATCACTGAATAATCTCTCTTAGCCTCAGTTTCTTTATAAAATGGTCAAAAAAAATATCCCTTTGACCTTTCAGGGCTTTTGTGCAGAAAGGGCTCCGAAATGTGACAGTCTCTTATCACTGTTAAGCACAACTCTGAAAGGAAATCACACAGGAGACAATTTTTAAAATGTGATTTTTCCTTTCTGCACCTATTTGTAATGCCTAAAATTCCATTTTATTTAACATGCAAGAATTTATTTTGTAATACGTCTGAGATAGGATTTAGAGCTGAAAGGCACCTTCGAGATCACTTCCCTTCATTCTGTCTGTCTATCTATCTATCTGTGTATTTATGTTCATTGTTAAAATATATAGGCAAAAATGCAATTGTTTTCCATGCCCCGTTGCACACATATCTGTTCACATTGTGTGATTTGGAACCTGCTTTTTTGTCATTTCATGTTACATAAAGCAAGCATCTCAGTCCTTACATAAAATCATTTTCTAAAACCAAATCCAGATTAAAAAAAAAAAACAAAAAACATTACCAATATAGAAGTTGTGTGTGTGAACCCAGAATTTAATGAGATTTTTCACCACCTGATTAGTCATGACAGCTTTTCATCACAGCTAGACAAGCACTGGCAGCCCCTTCACTTTACCAGGGAGGAAAACTGAGAACTGGAGAGGAAAGGTGACCTGGTCAGGGCCACGTTGTGACTTGGCTGCAGAGCCACTGCAGGGATCGGGACCATCAGCAGACAAGTCCACTTTAGATGCAGGCCTTGGCAAATCCCTCCTTTGGGCCTTCCTGCCTTGGCCGGGAGCCTGGAGGGTGAGAGTTTAGTGTTTCTCTAGGACATGGAAAGCTTGAGAGAAAAGGCTGCTTGCAGAACCACCTGCAGGGTAGGGAAGGCACGGAGGAGGTCTTCAGGTTGCCTTGGATTTTTTACTCAGCATCAGAGACACTTCACTAAGGGGCTGTTCTACAAGCCCTACCCGCCTTCTCGCTGAATGCCGCTGGACAAGCCCTTTACCTTCTCTTTGACCTCAGTGTCCCCATATATATAAAAGGAAGGAGTTAGACTACATGAAGTAGACAACATTCTATGTGCTAACGCCTCTTTGAGCTTTAACCATAAATAAAAGCAGTTAATAGGCACTTCATATATACCAAACTCATTGCTATGTGGGCTGAGAAATACAGGAAAGCCATCGCCCCTGCCTTCAAGGAGCTTACATTCTAGTGGAGGCAATCCACCGAGAGGGGGACAGGATGCCACTGGTCTAGATGGCATGGTTTGGAGATGGTGACCGTGAAGGGGGGTGGAGGCTATTCCCCCAGGTAAATCAGGGTGCCCCCCAAGACTCTATGATCAAAGAAGCCGGCTCCCAGTCCCCACTGAATCACAATCACATTCTTGCTCCCCTCCTGTCTTTCCTTCCATCCTAATCTCTTTTCCAGCCATAGAAATAGAATTCCACCAGTGTGAAGACGGAGACAGGAATTGCAGGCAAGATTCTGACAAAGACAAGGTTTCCTTCTTCTCTGCCGTCCCACAGTCGCTGTCACTCAGATCGAAAGGTCAATATTAGTTAGCAAAACCAGCCCGGGCCCATCTGTCACCGGCTTTTGTGTGTGGCAGAAAAATCTTCATCAGTTACAGAGAGTACGACTCTGGCTTGCTCCCGGGTTCCTTGGGAAATGGGCTGGATGGGGACAGGATGACTAGGGGACCTCAGGATGCTCCCCTTCTTTCTAGATTCCCTTCCAGCTGCTGATAAGGGGAAGTCATCTGTGCACATGGAAATGAGGTCCCAGTGAAACTACTGCTGTTCAGTCATGACCATCCTCTGGGATGCTGTCTCCGCCATTCATAGGCTCATTGGATCCTGGAAACCATCTGGACCTTGAGGGATTAGTACCCTGAGGTTCTCCGTAAGAGATTCATCCAAGGTGGCCACAGTTAGTGATGCGAGCCCATGTACACCTTGTCTTCTGGCCTCTTGTCCCTTATGGCAAAACTCTTTCCCAATGGGCTTCTCCGTGTCACCAATCCAGAGGCCTTTCCATGATAGTGAAGTGTCTCCTTTGGGGAAGAGCCTGCATCTGAAGAGCTCCAGCTAATCTGGAGAGTGGTGGGTTTTTACTTAAGTTCAGTTCTCAGAACTTCTCTTGTTTTTCAAAGAAATATAAAGGTCACCAATGGAGAGGAAGAATACAAATTAAAATTTTCAGCAACCAAGATGACAATTTTTTTTAAAAAATAGCTACCCTGAGGCAGAACAGCTTTCAGGTCCTTGCGGAGCCCATATGGGAGGAAGGAGAGTTTATTCAAGTACCACCTGTTAAGGGACAATTAAAGGGAAAAGAACACAATTCCATCCACGCAGCAATGTAGCCGCCTCGTCTGCTGGGGTTCGTTCCCTGCCCACCGAGGGTGAAGTGCTATTCTGGGCATGGAATTAGAGCGGCTCCTCGCTGCTGGCCAAATGCACACAGAATGCGAAGGTCTCCTGCTTCAGGAACAGACCCAACCCAGGAGCCATCGGAGGATCAGGGGCTGTGGGGCAGGGAGGGCTCAGCTGCTCCTCTGGCCCTTGCAGGGGGAGGTCTTCAACAGGTCGCCATTTTCACTTGCACGTCATGACGTCCCCTTCCTGGTGTCAAGGTCCGCTTTGAGGATGGAGGACAAAACAAAACTCACCTTATAGAAGACAAATGGAGGCACTCGTGGGACTTTGGCTCCAGGCCTAGACCCCTTTCTTTTGTTCTGCCCTCCAGGAGAAAAGGGAGAAGCAGCAGAAGGATCCACCAGGAAATCAGCGTTTGAGCCGGCCAGTTTCAGGCAGATAGGATCATGGCTCAGAGTCCTGGGAGACCACTGGCCCTCTCCTGTTATAGCTGAGAGAAGGAAGGCTTAGGGAGAAGGCTAAGACCTGGCTAGAGGCACGCAGCTTGTGTCTGAGGCGGGATTTTACTCTAGGTCTTGGACGTCGAGTCCAACGCCCTGTTCACCACACGGTGCCGCCGGGAAGGGGATGCCCTTTGGGATGTGCGCCCGTACGAAGTGTGGAGAATGCACGGCGCCCATCATCCTTGCTAGGACTTGCCAGAGTCTGCGCCCCAGAGACAGCTTTTGCAAAGCCGCTGCCCTTCCACACCACAATGGTGCCCTGGCCCAGGGCTGGACTGAAGGCACACGGGCATCGCCTCAACTAGAGCCGTTTAACAAACACAGGGGGCTCTCGGGGGCACCCAGGGGGCACTTACGCTGCCCCTTCCCAGACACCGATTGGAAGTCTGCACACTCCCCTCCCTGAGCTCTGCCAGCTGGTGGCCCTTGAGCAGCTCCTGAAACTGGCTCCCTTCTCTGTCCGAGCTTTACCCAGGGGAGACCTTGACTCGCTGCTTCAGGGAACTGACCCACCTCCCTAGTCCCCGGGACGTTGCCTAGTCGAGAGTCTGAGCAGGGACCAAAACCGAGTTTTGGAACTGAATTTCTGGGGCCTTGCAGCGGGTCACTCAGCTGCCCTTATGTCTGGGAGCGAGCGCGGGCGGCGCTCGTGCCTTGGGGGCCAGGGTCCCACGGCCGAGAGCCATGGCAGGAGTGCTGTGAGGGCCGCCCTTCAGAATGTTAGACAATAATGACCAAGGGTCTCCATGGATACGAGCTGCCTGGCAAAGGCCTGGTCCCGCCGCCCCCCCGAGCACAGACACCCGGCCACAGCCATGTATTAACATCGAAACCTTGGGAGCAGCGCAAGGAACAAAGGTGTCCCCGAGCCTCCCTTCCCCGCGAGGAGAACCCCATCATGGTGTGGCATCTGTGCTGCAACTGCGATGACTTCCCAGACTAAGCTCATGTCCCCCCGGGACCTCCTGGCCCCCGGCGGCCGTCCCTGCCGGCGAGAGGACGAAGAGCGCGGGGGCCGGGGGCCAGCCACTTACGCTTGGAGTGCTTGTCACAGAGGGCCGACGCTCTCATGTCGCACAGCCTCAGGGACCCTTTGCTGCTGCTGTAGACGAAGAGGTTACAGTGGTGGGGATGGAACTCTGAGGCGGTGATCACTTCCGTGAGGTCCTCCATGTTGGCTGGCTTGATGTCGACAATGTCTGGGGAGAAACCGGGTTAAGGGATAAACAGACCACCGGGGAGCCGAGCGTGACCCTGGGCCGCTCTGCAAGCCCGTGCCCATCAAGAACGGAGAGAACAGCAATAAACAGAGCCTGACATTTGCCCAACACTGTCCCCAAAAGTCTGTTACTTTGCAAAGGTGTCCCCCCCAAGGTTACCCCCTAAAGGAAGAGGGGGAAGGAAACCTAAGCCAAGTTATTGATTTGACAGATGAAGGGAGGGAGGGCAGGGGAGAGGAGCAGCCTGGTGTGGATTCGCTGTGCCACGCAGAGAGCTAGAAAGGGACCTTGGGCCTCGGCTACTCTTACCTCCCCATCTTGGGCTGGGAAAGCTGAGGCTTCCTCACTGGGGGCTTTTAAATGCAGGTTAGATGATTGCTTTGTGGCAGTGTTGTTAAGGGGATATTTTGGTTTGACTAAATGCCTCTTCTCCCATTCCTTCTAAAACTAACATTCTGGAGGCAAGGAAGTGAAATGATTTTTCTGGCATCACACAGTCAAACTGGAATGGAAACCTCCCTTTGGGTCCTTTAGTTCTTCACCCTGTTGCCTCTCACAAGCTACTCGGGGTCAGCTCTCTGCGTTAGAAAGCAATTAGAGCTCTGGATTCCTCTGGGCAATTAGGAGGAAGGTCCTAGAAGCAACAGAAAAAGGAGCAAGAAGGAAGGGAGAAGAGGAGGAGGAAGAAGAAATAGAAAGGAAGGCAGGAAGGCAGGCAGGAAGGAAGAAGCATCTTCTGATGAGTTCTTGGTACTGAATTCAACTGGTCCTTCAATAACAGCTTTATTCCACTGAGAAGCCTGGATCCCAAATCTTTGCATTTGGTAGGACCTGCCATTTCTCACGCTCTGTTGACAGTGCCTTCAAGAATCCATGGCCAGCTCCATAAAAGAAAGAATCAGTGGAGTAAGGCATTAGTGAAGGGACAGTCTCAATAAAACACCCAAATGACCATACAAGGCATACTGCGCTAAGAGCCAATAAAGAACATAAATGGTAAGTGCTACAAGAATTCAATGGAGAAAGAAATGGTGAACCCAGAGGGAAAAAATGAAAAGCTCCTTGGAGCAGGTGACATTTGAAAGGAGCCTTGAAATCTGTGGAAAATTTGGATGATTAGGTGGGAAGGCCCAGGATATTCTAGGTTTTAGTTCTAATGGTATGAATTATCACTTTGGGTGCATGAGATCCCAGAGTCACATCTTCATTTTGTCCCTTCTTGAGAAGTATAGTACAGTGGAAAGAGCAATGGATTTGCAGTCGGAGAACTTGGTCTGAAAGGCTACCTCTGTCATTTAGATGTCATTTATACTCTGTGCCTCAGTTTCCTTACGTGCTACATCTGACATCCCTTTCAGTTCGGGATCTGTGATCCTATGTGCTAAGAAAGGGAGGGAGGAATTAGCAAGGCAGATCTGAGGGTCAGTCCGACTGGAGCCCAGATTTGGGGAATGTGGGAATGGATGCCATTTGAACTCTACAATTACAAAAGAGATCTTGTCAAAATTTCTTCATAAAGATAACTGGAAAAAAACATGAGCTAGCTCCTTCTCGTGTTCAGTTCCTATTTTTCCTTTCATTTTCCTTTGGAAAGCATTTGCTTTTTGATAATTCCAACAAAATTGGTTACCCTGTTTGCACACTGGAAGAGAAGGGGAATAGAACAGTCACCAAGTGCTGAAGAAGATATCGAATATAAATAGGGTATGTGGAACAGGAGGAAGAGAGAAAACCTCCTGTTTTGTGAGCTGTTGACGGCAGGAAGACTTGATGGATTCTCTGGGCTATAGCTAATAAAGAGTCTCTGGATGATATGAGCCAGTAAACAGTCCATTTTCCAGTAGATATAAAAAAGGGAGAAGAGAAAAGTGCTGCATGGACATTTTTAAGGTAATGGCCGGAATTCCTTGAGGTAGGTGAATTCTTTGGCTTTCCCTGTATGGTGCTCCATCCCCAGTCACAGAATTTCAAAGCTGGAAGGACCTCAGAACTTATCAAGTCAGACCAGTTCTCTGATTAGAAAATGTCTTTATGACCTCTCTGAACAAATGAACTTCTCTGATAGACTTCTACTAATGGAGAGCTAATGGTTCAATCTAGTTTTGGACAACTCTGATCTTTAACTTCCACATGACTTTTCTCTCCATGTTCCAGGTAGAACATGACTAATCCCTTTAACCTATAAAGACTCTTGAAACACTTAAAGACAGCTTCATTCTCCTGCCAAATACTCAATTTGGCCCCAGGGAACAACTGGATAAAAATACAACCCCTATCATTTATATGGGACATTGGTCAAGTCACTCAGCCATTCTAAACCATCTGTAAAATGGGAAAAATAATGCCCACAGTACTAAACTTCATGCACCGGTTTGAGAATCAAAGGAGACTGTGTGGAAAGAGCCTTGTAATGTTGAAGCACTGTTAATTGTCTCATGATTATCATCACCATTAATTTTCATGACTAATCATCTTCAGTTCCTTCATCCAGTTTTTTCACAAAATGGTTTCAAATGTACATCCGACCCTGGCCACTGTTCCCTGTGTTTTCCAGTCTAACAATTTCCTTCCTAACATGCACAGGATGGAACAGAAGAAACTTAGTCTAGATGTGATCTGAGCACTTCTGTTCTGGTGAATCTGAATAAGGTCCAACTTCCTTAGCTGGGAATCCAAGGCTGCCTGTGATCTGCTTCTAACCTAGTTTGCCAGTCTTACTTCCTCATGCATACACTCCCACACTTTTCAACCTTCATAATGTTGTTCCTATTATTCATGGTCTCTACCTCATCTGTGTGCTCTATTTAACTAGTTCCTATTGGTCAAGTTCAGCTCATGTCATCTCCTTCAATAACTCTTCCTTGATTATTGCAGACATCCTTTTGAGTTAACGCCAGATTTTTAACGTTTGTTTTCCACTAGTCCCAGTTTCCTAGTGATTTACCACTACAGTCTAGTTAAGTCCCAGATTTTTAACCCTCGTTTTCCACTACAGTCCCAGTTTCCTAGTGATTTACCACTACAGTCCAGTTAACTCCCAGATTTTTAACCCTCGTTTTCTACTACAGTCCCAGTTTCCTAGTGATTTACCACTACAGTCTAGTTAAGTCCCAGATTCTTAACCCTCATTTTCCACTACAGTCCCAGTTTCCTAGTGATTTACCACTACAGTCTACAAGTAAACTCCCAGATTTTTAACCCTCATTTTCCACTACAGTCCCAATTTCCTAGTGATTTACCACTACAGTCCAGTTAACTCCCAGATTTTTAACCCTCGTTTTCCACTACAGTCTCAGTTTCCTAGTGATTTACCACTACAGTCTACTTAACTCCCTCGATTTTTAACCCTAGTTTTCTAATCACTTTAGTTGTCTATTTGACTTCAGCTAGACTACAAATCCTTTGAGGGAAGAGAGAAGCCAAAGAACAGCAGAATTAGAATTAAAAGGGCCCCAGGAACATCCAAGTGGATCTGAGGAGGAGCCTGCTCTGCAGCATCCTCTACAGACTCCTATTCACTGTGAATAATGTGAAGGAATAAAGTGAAGGAATTCACTCACTCTGTTGGCAGGCAGCTGTAGCTATTAGGAATTTTTTCCTTATATTTTCCAAAAAAAAAAAATTGGAGCTGGGACTTTGAAGGTTATTTGGGTTAACTCCTTTACTTAAAAGAACACGAGCCTGACACTCAGAGAAAAGCAATGAGTTGCCCCAAATCATTTCTTTTTCCTTAATCTTGCTCTAATTGTCAAGAAGTTCTTCCTTATATTTAACCCAGTTTTGACTCCCTACCTAGGTAAACTTGAGTCTCTGTGGATAGAACTTAGTCCCCTCATAACAATCTACAAGGATAACAGCAAAGTCTTATCTCCATTTTGCATCTTCTGGGGCACAAACCACGGTGTTCTGAGCATCAGAAGTATGCAATCAATACTTATTTCATTGAATGAATTGGGAGGAGCAAAGAGTGATAGTGTAGGGAGGGACCCCTGGTCCCTGCGAAGGATCCCTGCAGCCTGCACTTGGACATTGGTGTAAAGTCTAATGCTATGTGGGTTTATTTTTATTTTTTGTGGCAAACATTTTCCCAAATAATTTTCATCTGGCTTGGTCTAATTTTGGGAAAGCTGCGTGTTGGACGCCTCTGGTGTGTGGGAATTGGTACGTCAGATTTAGAAATCAGAGGAAGTGAAGAGGCTCAGGACCGGAGTGGTCAGAACTCTGGGACTTCAAAGACCCAGCTCTTGAACTTTCTAGTTGGATGATTGTGGACAACTTACTTGACTCTATGAGCCTCAGTTTTCTCATCTCTAAAGTGGGCTATTTGAAGGAAAGCAAATCCAAATAGCCCATTTTCGAAATGAGAAAATTTGGACCCACAGAGTCAGAAGTTGCCCACAGTCAACTGACCACTCCAGCCCAGAGCCTCTTCATGACTGTGACCACTTCCTTGATGTCTACCTGCCCACAGTGCATCCTCATTATGAATCATTTTTGGTTCCTTAGGCCAGCAAATTACCACCGTCATCATGTCTGTCAAAGACAAAATGAGGTTGGCCACAAGCTGGCTCCCACTGCCTTTCTAGCTTGATTTTGCATTTCTCCCCGGAGGGTCTCTGCATTGCTGTCCAGCCAGACTAAGTAGGTTTTGGGCCCATGTGGCGATCCTTCTCCCACCTCCGTTCAGTCACGTGATCCTGGTGCTCCTTCCCGACATGGCCTCCCTCCTCATGACCGCTGCTCAGAAACCGCCCAGTCCAAATTCAGCGTCAGGGTGGACTTTGAGAGCGAAGGACAAAGACCACTCCCACCCATGAGCGGTCTTCCCTTGTTCCTCCCTCCTCGGTCGTCAGTGCTCCTTGCCACCGGAACATCCCCCCATTTATTTGTGTTCGTTAAAGCTTCTGGAACAAGGAACCCAGATTCCTTGAGACTGCTTAGTCTTGGTTCAGGCAGTGAGAGTGGACAGAGCTCCGGACCCAGAATCGGGAAGGCCCAAGTTTGAATACAGCCTTGGACCGTAGCCAGTTATGACAGTGGGCAAGCCATTTACAAGTGGATGCCTCGGGTTCCTCTTCTGGAAAACGGATGTGGCAATCACACCTCCCCCCCACCCCAGTTTGTTACAGACATTTCATTTTAGTCTGTCTGCCTAGGACAAGGTCCTGTTCCATCCTATTCTTCCCACGCGCTTGGAGCTGCTGAGTGAATTCCCAAGGCATCACAGTATGTTGCCACAAGTTCGACGGGCTTCGCGTCCAAGCGCAGGACAGTTTGTAACCATAAAGCACAAGACAGACCTACCACTATAATGATGGGCAAAGAGCATCTCATCTCTCTCCTATTTGGGCTTTTTGGTGGGGGTTTCCTCGGGTCCCTTCTCTTCCATACTTGGCTGCGTTAACAATTGCTCCCATGGCCCCCATGCCCAGAGGGCAACGTTCTAGCAAAGGGAGGCACAGACTCCTGGCTGGAGCCGAGGACCTGAGTCTGTGTCCCGGTGGGGCGCGCCCCATCCCCCCCGGCCCGTTCCCTCTTCTGTGAGATACTGCGTTGGCCAGGAGAATCTCTGAGGCTCCTCGGACCCTCCAAGTGTAGGAACCGCTGCGTCCATTCCGAATTCAGCTCCAGCCCGGCACGTTGATGCCGAAAGCACCTCATTTCTCTGCAGTAAGAAGGCAGATCGCTGATATTACGAATCCAATAAGAACAATTTTCTGACTCTTTTATCTTTCAAGCCTGCTGTTCAAAGTCACTGGTGTGACAATGGGTTATCAATAGGTTAATGGACTCGGCCTTTCGGCTTGATTACAGGGTGCTTCCAGAGGCAAAACGCCGGCCGCCTGTGGGTTTTAACCACTCTCATTGCCATTAGAACAATTATGGGCAATTGCTCCATCTTCAGCCACTGGGCAGCTGTGAGCAGCAGGCGCCGCGTCCTCTTGGAGCCCCAGAGCCCCGATTATATCCGCAAGCGCTCGGAACCGTCTGAAGCCCAGCAGCCCAGATGGAGGCAGAGGCTCGAGCTGTTCCAGGCCTGGCTGCCTCTAATTGCTGCTAATGCAAGGCTGTATTGATCCGGTGCTTCTGATCACAAGGCGAGGGCTCTGGGAATGCCATGTGCTCCCCATTGCCAGCTGGCCCGGATGACCTCTGGGGCCACGATTCTTCCCCTGGGTCGGTCTCTAAAACCCCTGCGGCTCGCTCTCCATGAACCCCTTAGATACTGACCCCAATTTTTGGGTGACCTGTGATTTCACTGGCAGAGCAGACTGGAGTGTGCAAACTCTGTTCACCAATGTGTAACCCAGACTTAGAAAGTGGCCCGGGGGCCCTGAAAGGTTAACTGACTTGCTGAGGGTCACAAAGCTAGCAGGCATCAGAAACAGCACTTGAGTCTGTGTCTTCTGGCCTCGGTTCACTGCACCACACCGCCTCTTGAAAACTCTTCAGTTGTTTATGATCATTTTCTAATTCAATTTGGGAATAAAATATGGAGAACTGCATAATGGTATTGATATTTTAGCAATCTGACTCAAACATCCATTACAAGAAGTGTCCTTCCCCTTTAAAAAGGAGACATTATTTTTATCAGCTTGGAAATTCAACATGATGAAAATGGAGTTCATCGTTTTCCACTGACAACTCTCCTCCCCTTTCATACTTTTTTATTTTGATTTAACAGCCCTCCCTCCATAAAAGTAGCCCCCTCATCTCTGTGTGTGTTAGGGTCACTCTGGACTCTGGAAGGCTATCCCCATAGGTGATGAGTTTTGGCAGCTTCTACCACATTAACAAGGATCTAGGCCATTTCTGCTCCCCAAAGATCAGCCTCCCTCTCAATGAGAAAAAGATGTTAATAAAAGGCTAGTCACTGGGAGGCGGGTCCTTCAGTCACGGTGACCTAAGAAAAATGAAAAATCCCCTTCAGTCCTGGAGCTTTCATCCTCTTCTGCTTCTCTCAGGATGCTGGGAGAGGGAGAAAGGGCAGAGGGAGCTAAGAATCACAAGGTTTAGACCGCCTATAAACATTAACTCAACCACTGGTGTCCCCAAGGGGACACTTTTGAACAATTCGGCACCTTAACAGAACGACCAAATCATATTTCTTTGGACATTTTTGCTATAAATGAAACCAAAAGATAAACTGAGATTGTAATTAAGTAGATCTTGAGAAACTTTTGAAAAGTATCTCAATGATATCCAGATTATCTGTAGAATAGAATTTTCTGACCTGCCATTTTGGGGGAGGGAGGTTGGAGAAAGGGGACACGAGGCAGCCAGACCCGCTTCTTCATCAGTATGAGGAAGTCTTGGTGAGGTAACTTTGTCACTGACACAGATCCGACACTCCTCTGTGACTTCCAGCCTGACAGAGTGGCCTGTGCCTCGGAGAGACTGATAACTCACCCGATTGTACGGCTGTCATAAGTCAGAAGGAGGGTTTGAACTTACATCTTCCCAACTTCAAGGCTGGTCCTCTATCCACTAGGCTACGTGCCTTTCTCTAGTCCAGGCTAAATGAGATTAGTCTGGAACATCTGATCATGTTGTCTTATGGCATATACATGAGACTGTAGGTGTAGAATTTATAAGTGACACTACAGAAAAGCGTTTTTTTTACAATGGAGGGGAAGTCCCTGGCCCTGAATCAGGCAGTCAGCAGCACAATCCTGATTCCCAAATATAGCCCTCCACTCATTACGCTGCACTTCTCTCTTTACAGGCTCACTAAGGACCCCTTTAATCATCCCTCAGACAGATGATGCGAGAGAAGGTGGCCAGGAATCAAAGATCTCAATCTTGGGGTCAAGAATCCACCTCTTTCACCCTTTCTCGAGATTGGGATCATCGGCCCCTTCCTCTTCCCAAGGAATTTTTCAAAAATCCTGAGCAGGAGTTCGGCATTTGGATCGGCAGTCTCTCTGTGTCCGGGGATATTCTTCAGACCAGGAGGTAAGAACTCTAAAGTGGCAGGTAAGAGTTCTCAATGTACTAACTTAAAATATCAAACACATTTTGTTTAAAGACTCAACTGCCATTTACAAATGTATCCCAGTTGGTTGCAATTAATTATCTTTTCTAATTTACTTAGGGGGAAGTTTAATTACTTCCAAAGACTAATTTCACGCATCACATTTGGCCCTCAAATACATAGCACAGCTCTCGAGGGCCGCAGTGACTGTCCCTGGCTCACAGCACATGGAATTAAAATAACAACAACAACTGGCTTTAAAAAGTATTTGACAATTCATCTCTAGAGAAAATTCTGTTCTTCTCTGTTACCGTGGGAACCGATTTGGGAGTTATTAACAACACAGAGAGAAAGCCTGGGTATGACCTAAGAAATGGGCCACGTTGTTTCCCATTCTATGCAAGGATTAATTGAGGATCTATTAGGTGCAGAGATGGTTGCCGCCTCAGGAATCTTACTGTACATGTGATTGCAATCCACAATGATCTATGGAAGTTCAGTAAGAGACACAGAATGTGGGGAAGGTCAGAGTGGGAAGAAATTGCTTCTGAGGGGGAGGAGGGAAATCAGGGAATGCTTCATGGAGGAGGTGGTAGCTGAATGGGTGAGAATCACAGAAATTTAGGAAACACATTGCTTTTTACCATTGGCATTTGCTAATCAAATGCAACCTTAGACGAGAAAACACAGAGCCGATTTTTGGTCTGCTGTCAATTCATTTCACAATACTGTAAAAACCATAACTGAATATGTGGCCATTCCCTCCACTTCCGCAGATCATATTCTGAACTCTAGTTAGTAACATTGTGCTTTATAGATCCAAGTTACCTCATTTTATGTCTGTTGTGATGCATTTAACTCATAAAAGTGCACTTTACAAGGCTAATTTTCAGACCGTGATCATTTGGGAACGAGAATAATTAGGCTCATTTAAGAGAATCCCTCCCCTTGGAAAAACTACTGAATTATTCATTGTCCCATATAACTGTTCCAGCTAGCCCAGTCCAACCGGCTCAGTCTGTTTCACTTTCAATCATTTTGAAGTTCATCTTTTTATGACAACTTGGGTCCGTCTCCTCATCGATGAAGCTCATAAAACTCTTCCAAATCACCGGGATTGGTGGAGATGTCCTCATGACCTCAGTGCATAATTTGGCTGAGATTCAGACCGCGCTTTATGGGGTGCAAGTGCTCTCGTACCTATGTTCTTATTCTTTCTTTTCATATCTGTGATTTGTCGACATATCATCCTTATTCCACGGATGTTTCAGAGGGGAAGAGGGGCTTTGTCTTAAGCCACCCGATGAGCCAGTGGTAGCGCTTTTCGGGCTCCCTGCTTCTTTGTGTTAGTAACAGCTGTAGCAATTATTGTGTGACGCAAAAGGAAATTAATATTCTATGTATCTGAGGGGATATTTCCCAACTTCAATGTGCCTGTGATGGTGTAGGGCCTGGCGGTTCATAAGGTGTATGTGTGCTTGTGTTTCTGGAACCACATTATGCTTCCTTTTCCCTGGCTCATTGCTAATCTCCCCAGCCCTAGTTTCTACCCTCCCAGATCCCTACTGGCTCCCAGATCTCTCCTGGCTCCCAGATCCCTACTGGCTCCCAGATCTCTCTTGATCCCAGATCCCTACTGGCTCCCAGATCTCTCCTGGCTCCCAGATCCCTACTGGCTCCCAGATCTCTCCTGATCCCAGATCCCTACTGGCTCCCAGATCTCTCCTGATCCCAGATCCCTACTGGCTCCCAGATATCTCTACCTAGACTTTCTCCTGAGCTCTAGCTTACGTTATTTAATTTGTCTTTTGGATATTTCCAGCTGGCCCCCTTGTAGCCGTCTCAGAGTCCACAAATCCAGAGCAGAACTTATCTTTCCCTTCAAACCCTCCACTCTTCAGCGTTTTCCTATTGTTGTTGGAATTGGATTCAGGAAGAATCTTCTTTCTAAGGTCAAATCCAGCCTCAGCTATTTCTTAGCTGGGTGACTCTAGGCAAGTCACTTCACCATGTTTGTCTCAGTTTTCTCCTCTTTAAAATGAGCCGGAGAAGAAAATGGGAAAGCCCTCCCCTATCTTTGCCTAGAAAACTCCCAGTGGGGTCATGGAGAGTCGGACATGACTGAAAAATGACTCTGAAATAACTCTCCGGATCACCCAGGTTGGCATCTTGGGCCCCGTCCCCGAGTCCTCACTCTCCACCCCCCACATCCAGAGCATTGTTAGAACTCAGCGTTTCTGCCTTCCCAATAACCCCGTGCACATCTGTCCTCGCCCTTCTTGTGGCCTTCGCACCAGCTTCCCTCCCCTCTCACCAGCCACAGTGTTAATGGGCTCCTAACTGGCCTCCCTGCCCCGAGGCTCCCCCTGCTCCAACGCGCCCTTTATTCACCCATGTGAGCTTCCTAACACTTGGTCTATACCAGCCCGCTGCTCGAGAACAAGGCTCATTTGCTTCCCCACTTTCTTTTATTCCCAATGCTTTAACACACTGTCTGGCCAGAGTGAGGGCTTCCCAAATGCTGATTAACTGACTTCAGGATCTCAGATACTCCACGCTGGGAGGGACCTCGAAGGCGACCTACCTCTGAAGTCAGCTAGCTAGTGTCAGATAAGCATTTGTTGAGTACCTACTATGTGCAGGGCAGTGAGGTGGTGCAGTGAATTGAGACCTCAGACTCTTCCAAGCCATGTGATCCTGGACAAGTCATTTAACCCTGTTTGCCTCAGTTTCCTCATCTGTAAAATGAGCTGGAGAAGGAAATGGCCAACCATTCCAATATCTGCCAAGAAAACCCCAGAAGGGCTTGCAAAGAGTCAAACAGAATTGAAGTGACTCAACGGTAACAACGGCAATAAATGGGCTGAACACCAGGATACAAAGAAAGGGGAAATTAATAATAATGATGATGATGATAAATCCCAGGATACAAAGAAGGGGAAATTAATAACAACGATGATGGTGATAAATCACTTCTCCCTCTCAAGTTGCTCCCAAGGCTTCTTTCTACTGTGAGACCCAGTCTCAGTTTTCTCCCCCACCAAAGAGGAATGGAAGAAGGCTCAAAGCAAGACAGTGTTCTCTATTACCTCTAAAGATTTCTCCCAGCGTAGGAACCCCTCCACCAATACTCCCACAACTACACCCACAACTGAGCGGTCAAGAACAAGCCTGAATTGAATTCTAAGCTCAGAATTGACTTGCCCAGGGTTCCACAGCTCCTGACTCCAGGTCTTGCGGGTCCCAGCCCTGCCCACCGTCCCTTTGTCCCTTCTGCTCCTCTGCTAATAAAAATGTGCAAGGCCTGGGTCAGCGAGGTGGTGCAGTGGTTAGAGTGCTGGTCCTGGAGTCGAGGACTCCAATCCAGTCCAGTTTAGAGGAACCAGTTCAAATGTGGACTCAGACACTGAACATGAACTAGCTGTGTGACCCTGGCAAGTCACTTAGCCTCAGTTGCCTTGGGGGAGGGGGAGGAATTAAAAATACAAGAGAAAATAAGGAAATTGGGATCAACAAAAGCAATCTCCCACTCGGATGTTTTAGGAATGGGATTAGCCATAAAGAAGCCATTTCTGCAGAAGAGCTGACTAAAGGACCACCTGGGAGCCCGAAAGCACTCATTAGGGGAGGGAGAGAGCTGCTGTGACCAAGGGAGTGCCTGAGGATTGTGGGAGAATCCCGAGACAGCACATTACCCTAGCACAGGCAATTCTGGGTGAGCCTGGACATGGCCAGGGGCAGGGAAAACAAGCACAGGAAAACAAACCGAGAGGGGGCTGGGGAAGAATGGAGAGCACAGGGGCACCTAATCCCCCAAGACCTCAGGTTCCACATCAGAAAAATAAGCCGGGCAGACTCATCCAGGTTTGAACCGATGCATCAATGAGGCATTCACTGCTCTGACTGGAGTGCTTTCTCAGTAATATCTCATCCATTCCTTTGTTCAGTCTAAAATCCGCCGCCTAAAAAGACTGTGGGAGAGTGGAACCGGTCAGGAACTCAGAAGCCGCTGGGGAAGACGGAGCAGGGACTGGAAGGGACTTAAGGAGCAGCAGGAGGGCTAGCATCCCACTTCAGAGAGCTACGATTTCCTCAGTGTGGGCATCCTTTTCACTGAAGCAGGATGTGGCCCCTCCTCACTCTTGGAAGACAAGCTAGCTGCAGCTCCCCTGGTCATTGCCCTGGTCATCTTTGGGACCGGCCCCAGGGAGCAGATGTGGTCTCCCCTGGCCTGCAAGGGAAGCCCTTCTGCTTGATGTTCTGACTCCTGGCTGCCCTGGCTTCCTGCACCTCTCAGCCAAAGTCCTCCCTTCCTCACCCCCTAAGCCCAGCACCTCACTCTGCCAAGCTCCTGGACCTTCTCCCGCACATGGTTTGCACGTGGTTGTCACTGTGTTATCTCCCAGCTGGACTGGGATTCCCTCCAGAGCAGGGACTGACTTTGTATCCCCAGCCCTTGTGCAGGGGCTGACACATAGTAGGTCCTTAATGTTTGTGGACTGACTAATGGGACCCGGCAGGACCTTTGTGAGCCCAGGGCCACCCTTGCACCGTTTTAGGATCTGAGGAGAACTCGAGAGACTGAGTGACCAGAGGCCTGGGAAAAGCCAGTAGTGTGTGACTGAGGCTGTGAGTGAATATGTGTGTGAGCGTGAGTGTGTGTATGTATGTAAATGCATGTATGTGTGAGTGTATTGTGAGTATTTCATGCTCCATTGATTCTCATTTGTCCTCCCATCAATATCTGGGTCTCCCTATTCTCCTCACCCCCTAGATCCAACCAGCCCCCAGCAGCCCCCACTGCCCCTCAGGACCTCCACACTGGGTCTCCTCGCCCCCTAGATCCAACCAGCCCCCAGCAGCCCCCACCGCCCATCAGGACCACCACTAGCTCGTTCCATTGCTGTCCAGTTTGTGGGATTGCTAAAAGATGGGGAGACACCGCTTTTTATTTTCCATTTTCTTCTCCCTCAGTGGGTAAGAGGGAGAAAAAGCAGAAGTTGTAGCTCCTGTCTGGCTCACTTGTTAGAAGAAAACTGGTTGCTAGGCTAGGGATAAGGACTGGATAAGTCTCATTGGTGTTGGGAGGTGGGGTTGAAAAAGCTTTCAACCCTAAGAAAGTGGCTAACTAACTAGCCCAGGGCAGCTTTTCTCTCTGGACCTCTGTTCCTTCTTATTTTGACAAATCGAGCAGTTGAGGTAGATGAGCTGTAAGGTCTCTTCTCTAACAGTCAGGAGAGATGTGTGTGATACAGCTCGAAGTGTGTTAGTTGTGAGAAACCCAAAGTCAGAAGCCCGGACGCACATTTCCCAGCTTATCTGCAAGTCCATTCCTGGACTGGAACTCCTCCTCCTCCTCCCTCCTCAGCTTTTTGCCGCCATCTTCCCAGTCACCCCGGGCACAGCTTGGGCACCCTTCTCTTTCCCTCAGCCCCATATCCAATCAACTGCTAGGGCTTGTCAATTATACCTCCACAACCTACGAACTCTCCCACGTCCCCCTGGTCTTTCCTAGCTCAGACTGCCGCCCGCCCGCGATCGCCTCCCCAGTGGTCCTGCCCCTTCCCTCCGCTCTTTAATCCCTCCTTCACACTGCTGGCCGTCTCCCTCCCGGGACAATGAATTTTCCCGAGCAATGGCTTCTTGCTTTCTAGCTGCTCAGAGGGTGTGTGCTGAGCTTGCGTGATCCCTTGGTTTGGTTTGTAAGAAATGTGGTCGTGGGTGGGTACGATTGAGTGGGGACAAAGCAGCGAAAAGCCTTTGGTGACTATGGACGAGATTCCCAGTGTTTTGGGGGACTGGCCCTCGGGGGGAGCCGAGATACATTCTTATGAAGAGATGGGCTCTGTCCCCACTGCAAGCCATCTCGTTAGCAGCCCACGCCAAGTGAATTTGCCCCGAGTTCAGCTTGGATTATTTCAGTGCTGCATTACGGTATCTTCTTTCACTTCCTGGATTTTATTAAAAATAAAAACCCAAGACCTCTGCGTGGGTCGGTGAATACCTGGCATCAGATCCTGCCTTGGACACCAGCTGTGGGAGCGCAGCCAAGGGGCTTAGCCTCTCTGGGACTCAGTTTCCTCATTGGTAACATGAGGAGGTTGAACTTGATGGGCTCCAAGGTCCAGGTTTAAATCAAAGCTGCAACTTAACTGTCCAGACTTGCTCTTGCTTCTTTCTTCCACTGTCTACACTTAAATCAAAACTGCGACTTAACTCTCCAGACTTGCTCTCGCTTCTCTCTTCCACTTAGCCTACACTCTGGCCAGACTCTAAAATTCCCCCAGTTTCCCTTCTGTCTAGTCACACCGTTGCTTACGTCTTAAATGCTCACCCTGTCCCCCATCTCTTCTCGTTGAAATCTCTCCATCCTCCGCTGCATGGGAGTCCCCGATTGTCCCAACCTGAAGTGTTTTCTCCAGAATCAGGGGCTCATAAACCATGGCCGATACCTCTCTTCTCGAGTCCCCATTTCCCCATTTCAATGAGTTGTATCTATCTGTATCTTTCATCACCCGTCATCTGACCAACTCTCATCAAAAGACGCTAAGCTTCCTGAGAACAAGAATTATATATCTTAATATCCCTCTGCATTGTTTGGAGTTCCGTTTGAGGGTCTCCATGAGGGAGCATCTGCCGAATTTCCATCCCATGATGCTCCTGCCTCTCTCTGCACATCACGTTCTGCCAAGCAGAAAGGGCTCCGCCATACGGCCCTTCCACGGATCCCAGCTCTCTATTTTCAGCGTCAGCTTTCACCACGAGAAACGTCTGATTCACTACTTTAAGGCCACATTATTCCATCGAGGCAGCCTTTATTGCCTAAGGAACAACTGCATCCAGTTCTAGTTCTGTTATCTATAGAGTGAGACTACAAAGGGGATACGCTATGTTCCCAAAGCATTCGTGATTAGCCAGTGGGAAAACAGTCCTGTCCCGCCTCTGCTGAGCGCTTATCTCTAATTCAGTCACCCCTCTTCCCACTTCTTCAAACCTAAAATTCCCTCAGCTCTCCTCCCTTTCTCCATTGCTGCTGTGCCCAGTCTCAGCCTTCTCTCTGAGAAGTCCAGTGTCGACCTCTTAGGGCCTGATGTGGACCCCACAAAAGCTAAAGATCAGGAGGATCAAATGAGATTATTATTATAAAGTGCTTAACCCAGGACCTGACACAGTGCGAGGTGCTACATGAATGTCAGCTGCTGCTTCCCCCACAAACACCACTATTCGTGTCTCTGTGGCCAAAAAACATTATAACCGTCGGGTGATAAGCTGATCCTAGGGTGAGAGGAACCTCTGTAGCCTGATCAAACCGGCCAGAGTTTACACCCTGATAGTGGAGACTTCCAGTACACAGGATCACCTCTAGGTCATGATGAGTCCTTGGAATATTACCCTAAAGGAGACTTAATATTTGCTGAATCAAAAGATATTTTAGAGAAAGGAAAAAAACCACACTAAACAATCTTAAAATTCCCCAAGTAATAAAGATAAACTAAAGATCAGCGGGGCACAGACGTATTAGAAATATATAAATTTTAAGATGCCTTGGACTTAAAGTTTCAGCCATAAAATAGTCCCCAGATGTTGGTGCTTAAAAATCTGAAATTTTGAAAAAGCTATGAGGTGCAGAGAATAAGAGAAAGACAATTATTAAAGAGATCGAAACTGTGTTCTTTGAAGGTAGATTGAAAAGCCCAATTCTTTAAACAGGAAGAAAGATAAGAGGGGTAGTGAGGGGGTAATTGGAGTTTGGGAGGAGGAGGTAGCAGGGGGACTGCTACCTGTACATGGAAGAACTATCACAGGCAGAGGATTAAACTTGTTATGCTTGGTCCCAAAGAATAAAATTAAGAGCAATTGAGGGCCATAATGGGAAATCAGATTTTAAAAAATTAAATTAAATTAAGAGGCGTTAAACACTTACACTTGTTTGGAAATGGGATGGTCCCCCTTGTTAGGTAATGAGATTTCCATTACGGGAAGTACGTCAGGAGGGATTGGCTGACAATCTTTCAGGGATGATGTAGAATATTCAGCCTTCGGGAAGAGATTGATCTGCATGGGAGGCCCCCCAATTTTTTGTGTCCTGGTCCCCTTTGGTGGCCTGGTGAAACCTGTGGATCCCTTTATTATGTTGTAATGAATTATGTTATAATGAATAATTGAATGAAATGTTAAATTTCAGCTAATGAAAATAAAGATGGGATTTTTTCCCATCTAAGTTTGTGAATCCCTTGCAGTCTCCCGAGGAGCCTTTTCAGAGTCTGTGGGCCCCAGATTAAGAACAACTGGCCTAGACCACACTGGTCCCTTACAGTGCTATGCATGTAGATTCTGATTTTATTTCTTGTAATAAAACCATTGTGCCCCCTGAGACACTAAGAGAGTAATTTCAGATTCCTACCTCTCTCTCTCATTCTTTCCCTAATGACTGAATCCCCAACTTTTTCCAGCGACTCCAACCTGCCTTTCCCTTTTCCATCCTCCCCATCCCATCCTCGTTGAGGTCTTCACAGCTCTGACATTAGTACGATTGTACCTAATGATCTCATGTCTCTTCCCAGCCCACTGCCATTTCTCACATCCCTGTGTAAATCCCGTTCCTAGGTTACACCCCTGAAAACTGACAGCTCCCCAGAGGGCAGATCCTTAGTCCGATTTTGATGCTCTAAAAAAGATAGGATACCGTGCTCCCCGATGCACTCAGCCCTCCAGCCAGCCGGCAGTGGTTGTTCTCACAACCACATAGACATTCTTGCCTGTCTGCATTGGCTCACGCTGTTTCATGGCCGAACACGCCTTCTGCTCCCCTTCCTCAGGCAGCTCTCTAATGAAACTATTATTCGGGGACTCCCAAGTTAGTGGGTTTTTAGCTTATCCCTAGAAGTACCAGGTCAGGAAGGGGCCTTGTCTTATCTCCATTTCATGTCTCACTCACTGCCTGCACATGTTCTGTGCTTAATAAGTGATTTCTGAATTTGCATTACTCATAGGATTAGAAATTTTAGTCTCAGAGGTCATTATTCTGACCCCTTCACTTTGCAGATGAAAAAACTTGGGAGGAGGGAGTCCTCACTTGTCTGGGTGCACATAGAGGAAGGGACAGAGCAAGATGTTCATACAACTCCCAGCTCCAAAGAGCATTTCTCCACTGCAGCTCGCCCTGTTTTAAAAGAAGAAGAATTCCCCGGGGCAGCGGGCAGAGATTTTGGGGGTTTTTTAGTTTGTTTTGGTGAAGCAGGGATTCATTTGTAAATGATGGGGCCAGATAAACACCAGGGATCTGGCATCCGGCCCCCAACCCATCCCCTTCTTCCATGTCAAAGCAGAAAGCCAACTTCATTTGGCTCCCTGGTGCCCTCTTCTGGATCTTGTCTGCCACCATGTTCTTCCCGTTAGAGAAATCTCCTAATTTCACCTTCTGGAAGACTCCAGGCTTTTTCCTTCCCCAGGACACCCTAACTCACTCATCTAAAGCGTTTTCAAGGGTGAGTCAACAAAACAAATCCACCTGAATTTATAAGCTATCCACTAGACTGTGCTAAGTGCTAAGGATGCGAACTACCAGGCTTTATAGGGAAAGATAACAAGGAACAGCGTAGGGTCAAAGAGGGTGAGTAGATCTCTTGGTCAGTCATACTATTCTGAGCACGTACCAAGAACAGAAATGATAATGATGACGAGCGTTTATATAGCACTCTTGGACTCGCAGGGCGCTTTACCTGGGCCAGCTCATTCAAGAAGTAACGACAGCTACTCTTTTAGTCCCTTCCCTGCCTGTCTTTTTTTGTTGGATTTCTCATTCTCTCCGATATTATTTCCAGATGGAACCCCCAGATGTGCATTCAGATGTCTTTCTCAAGCCAAGGAATCTGATTGAGCACAGCTAAATCAAATGAAGTACAAGGACTAAGCGATATGTAATTGAATTTGGCCAAATTTTCAAGGAATAAATCATTTTATATCATCAGGGCTGACTCTAAGCTTAGAAAATGGCAAGTAAGCTCCCCAGTTTGTGTTATGAGTCAAATCTATATCATATTAATCCATTGTGACAAGGAGCATTTCAACGTCACCTACCTAATCTAAGTTCTGTGCTAGATGCAAGAGATACAAAAAACCCAAATCAAAACAAAAGTCCCTTCCCTGGAGTTCTCTCCAAAAAGCAAGCCCTTGTAGGACAGGAACCACATGACGTGTTCATCTCTGTATCACCCACAGCGAGAAGCCTCCTTCTAAGTTTTGCTTAATGGAATTGTGTATACGATCTTAAGAAGGATCCCCTAATGGTCTGGCACATAGTAGGCATTTGATAAATGCTAGCTATCTGTAGATGGTGTCAAAACATACTTACGAAGAATTAAACCATTTAATTTTTGCAACTACGGGACACCAAACAACCACTTATTGTAAAACTCGTTTTTTCTTTGCTGAACATTACCCACAGATCCGCTGCAAACTGGTGGATTTGTTTTTGAACTAAAATGTCTCAGGGTGGAAATAACAGTAGTAATTTTACAGGTTAACAAAACCTTTTCTTTCTAGCAATCCTGTGAGGCTAATAAGGTAAATAGTATTACCCTCTTTTCATCAATGGATTTTTTTCTTTGCGTATCATAAATACACTCTCCTGATGTCAAAAGAGAAATCCGGGTGATAGGCTGTATTCAACTTATCAAGACATGCTATTATTAAATGGCAAAAATGCTTGCATTTACAAGCCGCCTTCTCTTGGAGAATACAGGGAGCCAGCCTCTCACCAGCTACTGTTGAGAAGGTGGTTGCTGCTGGCAGTCCTGGGAATAAGATTTTTGGAAGACCCCAGGAGAGCTAAGAGGAGAGAGTTCATCCTTGAGTGTGTGTCATGGGAAGGTTGGTTGAAGCAGCTGAGACAAAGAAAAAGCTTAGGAAGGTCACAGAGCTTAGATCGGGTATCCCACAAGCGGGATTAGATTTGTTCTGGTCGACCCCAGAGGTCTGAACTAAAAGCAAACGTTGCAAAGAGGCAATGCTGACTTGACAATCAAGTCTGCCTCAGAAGGTGATGGGTTCCGTCCAGGGAGAGCTTTGGAAGAGGTGGATAATTTCTGTATTGTACAGAAGCTGTATGGGAGGGGAGAGTAGGGTTAAAGAGGAATGGAGAGTCCTTCTACCTAGGAAACTGTGATGTGGAAAGGGCTCTGGCTCACCCTCTGAGGAAGAATCGTCAAAGATTTTGTCTCTTGGTACAAGCATCTCTTCCATCTAAGCTGATGACTACCATATCCTTTAGAGCCAAGGATGGTCTTATGTCCACTGTTTATCCAGACTCGCTGGTAAATCATCTGACTGCTGCTGTGCCATTCAGCGTCTTCCTGGCCTCGAGAGCTCTGGAAATTGGCTTTCTGATTTCCATCCAGTACAGTCCACTAATCCCTACTAACACAGACCCTAATCTAATCCAAACAGAGGATTTGCTTTCTTGGAGGGGTAGGGGCTCATGACAGACCTTTGACTTTGAACTAATTTCATAGGTTTGTTGATTATTAAAAATAAGAGGGATTTTATAGATTAAAATTTTATAATTTTATATTATATATAAATTATATTATAATTATATTATATATTATATTATTTTATATATTATATATTATATATATAAAATATTATATATAAATTATAAAATGTATAATTTTATAGATTTAAAAAAAAAGACTTTTTTACATAGGCAGTTAGGTAGCATTGTGAATAGAATGCCAGGCTGGAGTCAGGAAGACTTGAGTGCAAATCCAGCCTCAGATACTTGTTGGCTGTGTGATCCTGGACAAGCCACTTAATCTCTGTTGCCTCAGTTTTCTCCACTGTAAAATGGAGATAATAATAGCACCTACTTCCCAGGGCTGTTGTGAAGCTCAAATAAGAAAAGAAGTGTAAAATGCTTAGCACAGTGCCTGGCACATGGTAAGTGCTGTTAGGTGAGCAGGAACAATTCCAGGACTCAGAATCTGGCCTCTTGAGAACTGGTGCCCTGGGCTTGGTGCTCTTTTGGTCCAGTAAATATCCACTAAAAAAATATCCAAGGAAAAAGAGCAGGGAAATATAGAAGATTAGCACAACAAATAAAGTGATGAATATCAGTTTGTTAAGTGAATAAAGGAGCACAATGAATACAATGAGAAAAGTTAATTTGCTATGAACTAATAGTTCATTTATTAAGGCATGGAGAAAAGATGATGTGTTAAAAAGAGCTTTGTTGTAGGAGATCCGGGTTCTAGTCCTGGCTCTGGCACCTCTTAGCTGGGGCTTTGGACAACCTTTTTTATCTTTCTCAGATATCGCTGCCTTGTTTGCGGGATGGGGACAAGAATCCTTGAACTTCTGTTGAGAGGAAAGTCTTGAAAAAGTCTAAGTTGCTCTGGAAATAGAACTTATTATTATTTAGCCAGAATTTATTTATTTTTACCAAGCACGTTCTTCCTAAAATTTCTATTAAAAAAGTGCTTACACTGGAATGCTGGATGCCAACAGCCTAACAAGGTCAGACATTTCCCATCCCTCACAGCTTTGCTGAGTCAGCTCAATGACTGAGCCTGATGATAATCTCTCGGGAGCTTTTCCTGCTATCCGTGGTCACTATTCCTAGCTTACTGGTTGTGCTTTGAAAATTGGAAAATGGAATATGAGGCTGGGGTCCACCAGAAGGAAAGATAATACTAATCTGCCCAGGCAGAGCGGAAGCCATCTGTGTCCAAATTTTTCATTTTACATGTGAGGAATTGCCCAGCACCCTTTTCCATGCTATTTTTCCATGATTTCTTCTGATGTATCTGGTGTTGACCCTGAGTTCTCCCAGGCCATATGGTAGTGATCTAGGAGTGTGGCCTTAACTAGGTGCTGGACTGGGAGTCAGGAAGGTCATAACTCCCACAAGTGTATGTGTGTGTGTGTGTGTGTGTGTGTGTGTGTGTGTATGTGCACGTGTATGTGTGTATACACTGGAAATGCAGCTAATGTAAAGTCACTGCCATCATGGGGAAAGAAAAAGAGACCCGGACCTGCCTTATCTAACAAACACTCAATGTCTTTGGCAAGAAGAGAGACACAGATATCCTTGGATGCAGCAATGTTTCCATAGAGCCTGTATCTCAAAGAGATCACGAAAGAAGGGAAAGAACCCACAGATACAAACATGTTTGTAGCAGCCCTTTTTTGTTGTGGCAAAAACCCTGGACATTGGTTGGATGCCCATCTGTTGAGGAATGGCTGAATAAGTTCTAGCATATGAATGGAATGGAATATTACTGTTGTATAAGGAAGGATGAGCAGGCTGATTTCAGTTTTGACTGGAAGACTTAGATGACCGATGCTAAGTGAAGTGAGCAGAACTAAGAGATCATTGTACATAGTAACAAGATTATGTGATGATCAACTGGGAAGGACTTGGCTCTTCCACCAGTGAGGAGATTCATGGCACTTCCAATAGATGTGTTGGAATGTGCCATCTGCATCCAGAGAGAAACTGTGGGGACTGAGTGCAGATCAAAACAGAGATTTTCACCGTTATTGCTCATTGGTTTTCATTTGCTTGTTTTTTTTTTTTAATTTCTCACGGTTTTTTTCCTTTTTGATGTGATTTTTGTTGCATAGTATGATGAATATGGAAATGTTTAGAAGAATTACACACGTTTAACCGATATTGAATTGTTTGCTGTCTTGAGGAGGATTGGGGTGAGGGAGAAAGGGAGAACAATTTGGAAGACAAGGTTTTACAAAGGGGAATATCAAAAACTATCTTTGCATGTGTTTGGAAAAAAATAAAACGCTATTGAGAAAAAAAAGGAAAGGCACAGTAGCTCAGGACCAGACAAGTCCATAATGCAAGTACATTTGGAAGATACTCAGAGAAGGATGGTGGAAGATTGAAAATGTCATTGCCTCCCAAAATTTAAGGTTATCAAAATGAATATAAACCTCTCAAAAGGTTGGCATGAGATCAAAATGATCCAAGAGCTTTCATGCTGAAATTTTCAGGAAGGGAAGAGGACATAAAATGGACTAAATCTTAACATTTTTGTAATTTTCCTCTATGTCTGTGGAACTATCTCACTTGGGTCCTGATGTGTTAGTCCCCGATGTGCTACATCAAAGCAAACTGAAAGATACTATACTTGGGAAGAGTAACTGGACATGACCTATAACACAATGAAGAAACTGGTGCTGAAGGTGACAATGTAAAAAGCATGGAGGAATCATTTTGTAAGATACCAAAAAAGGCTTTTTTAAAGTCGTGGCCAACATTATTAGTGCTAGGGTACCTGATCCAAGAATCAAGTATCTCAGCGGTATAAAACCTTTATGAATCTGTGCTGAGAATAACCGTGATAAAAATGGGAAAGGAACCCACTGACTTGTACCACTGATTTTCTACATATTTATGGTTTTACAATAATATTGAATTGAAAGGTAAAAACAAAAGTCTCTCAGAAATGTCAGAAAGCACTTGGCCTTACGTCTGAACCCAGCCTTTGATCTGTCCTAATTATATGACCTTGGACAAGTACTTACCCTCAGTCTATTTATTGGCAAATGAGGATAATATTATCATCTATCCCACAGAGTTGCTGTGAGAATCAAGATAAAGAATATATGTAAAGCTCTTTTTAAAAAGCTTTAAGTGCTATGAATGCTGATATTATTCTTATTATTATTATCTCAATTTATCATCTTTTTAAATGGAGACCATATAGAATCAGGCCAGAAGTAGTTAGCTCTAGTTGAATAAAAGTATTAGGCAGTAAGCTCATTCTGTGTCAGCTCAATGGCAGCATCCTTGGTTTACTACCAGTGGAACACAGGACAATGGCAATGATACATGCCTCTTCCTGTTCCCATAAGATCTGAATCTCTTCTGCTTGGTCTCTTCATTTTGAAAGCTTTCATTCCACAGAGTTTAGAGATTTGGGATATTTGGTATGACCACTCTGACTCAAAAATGCTGTTCTTAAGGCTTATTTTATGTATCGTTATTCTGTCTGGGGGACTGTGAGAAATGAGAAGGTTTGTGTCAATTCTCTGACTCCATTATAGTCTCTTGACTGACGTCTCCAGGTCTGTGTTTGGTTTGTGGAATAAGGAAAAATATATGAGGAGAGAAGTCCCTCTTCTCAAGAAAGGAGCCAATGGATATTAAACCATTGGGTCTGGAATCACATGACCTAAATTGAAGGTTCCCCACTTTGTACAATTGTCTTTTGGTCAGTCTCCCTAAATATAAAATCATGGCCTGGGGCAGTTGGAGGCAATGAGCTCTACATTTCCTTCTGATCTGAATACACTTATGTTATCCTTCCTTCTCAGAGATCCTCCATTCAACTCTGAATGTGAATCTTCTCAACTACATTGCCAAGAAGCTATCCAGCCTCAAAGAGAAAGCATGTACTGACACACACACACACACACACACACACACACACAACAGCAACAACAAAAACTTACAACATTCTAAATTGCCCATGGAAAGTGTGGACAGTTTTTGGAAATTTAAAAGGAAATTTTCTGTAATGAGCCTAAACCTGTCCCTGTATATACCACCTATTTCTCTTGCTGGACCTAATCCTTCTTTCATATGTCAGGACTTCACACACTTAAACACGGTGCTGTCAGGTCCCCTATTAAGTCTTTTCTTCTCAAAGCAAAATTTCTCCAATTTCCTCAAATGCTCTGTGAATGGTATGATGTCCTGCCTCCTTATTTAGATGGATTCTAGTTGATTAAAACCCATGCTCAGCCCTGGGTACTCCCTATTTTATATACTGGCTTTGAAATTCCATTCTGACTCCAGCACCCTAGGTTCTAGCATCCTTGTTGGTTCTAACGTTTTATGTTCTAAGGTTCTTTCTAACTCTGCCATTTGGAAAATGTTTTAAACTTTTAAGAACTACACAAATGTGAATTATTCTTTTTCTATCATATTCTATGACTCCAAATGCCTTCTGACTAGGACATTTTATATGCTATGGCTTCACTTCCAAGAAATAAAACAAGCATTGAGGACAAATTGCTTCTTGGTAACTGGAGGGGCTAGGAAGGAGGAGAAAATTTTTCTTAAAAAAACAACAACAACAACAAATCTCCATTTTGTGGTGTTCATAACCTAGTAGCCAAACAGAACAATTAGCATATTCCATGCAATGACAGGATCTTGTCAAAAAAGGACAATAAGACTCCATTTTCCTGCTTTTTCAGATAGCAAAATATTTTCTTAATGAATCCTATAAAGGTACTTAAACCTATTTTCCCCTCATGATCCCTATGATCCCAGGGGCTGCTCTTAGGGAGAATCAGATAGAGTTTGACCTACCTTTTACCTTTTAATTTCAAGAGAAATGCAGCTGAAGTTACCTAAATTCTCAAGAGTAATCTTGAAGCCTTGAGCAACTCATACCCTTTTCTGAATTGCATGGAATCAAACCCTCCGGTCTGGGAAGCCCTTGGTTTTCGTTACTTGAAAAAATATAGAGAACCTTTTGAGAAATAAATCTGCTTTGCATTCTAAGGCAAATTTGTGTTGGAAGATGAATGCTTGACAAACTGGAGTATTTAGGGAAGAAAGACTAGGATGATGAGAAGGTTCAAGATCGTATTGTAAAAGGTACTTCTGAAAGATAAGGGCTGTTAGCCTAGAGAAAAAGACTTCCTGGTGCATAATAACTGACCTCTAGTATATGGAAAAATAAAAAGTACAGTGGGTCATGATTTCAGGGTTAAAATGAACTCAGAGATTATTAACTCTAGGGGTTTTTAGTCTGGGATTCAAGAAATCAGTGTTGCTTTAAAAAAAAAAGCTTTTGGTAACAGTACTTCTGTATAAAAGATTTCCTTTGGAACCCTATGAATATTATTTTATGAATTTAAAAACAGAATTCTCACAAGGGGTGATGATATTCTTTTTCAGGCTAGATTGCCAAGGAGGTCTGTGACACACACAAAATGTTTAAGAGCTCCTTCTCTAGTTCAACCCACATCTAAGTAATAATTCAATATACAAAGTCATCAGCAAGAGTTCATACTGTATCTCCCTGCAGACATCCCAGGTAAGCTCACTGCTTCTTGAGGAAACCATTCTCCATTCAGATACTTCTTAAGAAATTATCCTTATACTGAACAGAAATCTATCTTCGTATGTCTCCTACCCATTGATCAAAGTTCTGCCCTCTCAAGCCTAGCAGATCAGTTAAAATGCTCTGGCCAGAATGGAGCTTTGAGACAGGATGTGTGGCATAAAGAATTGGAAGGAGAATTTCACAACTTACCTTTCTTAGAGGCACTGAAGTAGGTGGGGAAGGGATAGGGCAGGGTGAGGGAGTCCTGAATTATAGTCACCGAGACGTGGATTGTTGGGCCACCTTTGCTATTTTACCTAGCCATCTGGCCTTGGGCAGGTGCCAGAGTGGAACACAAGTATTAATGTCTCTTCTCACCAAAATGCCATTCTGTCCAATACTACCTTGTTCTGTTCTATTCTACAAGCCCCATACCTGAAATGCCCTCCATCCCCTTCTTTTCCTCCTGAAAATGAGCGGGAGAAGGAAATTGCAACTACTGCAGTCCCTTTGCCAAGAAAACTCCAACTGGAGTCACAGAGAGTTGGGCCCAGCTGAACAACTGACTTTCTAGCCATATTTTCTGACCCAACTGACATGGCAGTACCTCCAGGAAGCCCTCACAGTACCTCTCAAAGGCGGTTTTCGTATTTATGTATTCATCATATGTATTTGTGCATATTATTTCTGGTTGAGTTTGGGCCTTATCTTTTTTATCAATCCCTAAACTACACAAGGATAGGAACCATATCTCATTAAGACTTTGCATATCCTCGGTGCCAGTATTGTGCTCTGCATACATATAGTAAGTGCCTCATAAATGCGGAACCCTATTGTTGTAACTATTCCTCCTTCTGCTATGGCTTCTAGACCTCTCATCGTGGGGACAAGTTCCAGCTTACCGATACATCTAAATTCTGTATTCTTATGTGTGTCTCTCCCTTCTTTAGAATGCAAGCATTTTGAGAGGAAAGACTTTTTCCCACCTGTAATTAGATCCTGGGGCTTTGCAGAGTGACTGGCAACGAGGAGGTGCCGACAAATGTTCCCTGACTGACTGAATGACCAAGTCAAATGCTATGGCCAGAATGGATTCGTGCAAGAGCTCTGAGGGAGCATGCGTTGCTCAGAGAATCGCAAGGAGAATATCCACACGCCATTAAAATCAGTTAGATTTCAGGGGCGTTAAAAGCGAGATCTCCCTCTCCAGAATGAGATGCTGTTCAGCACCAGGGCCAGTGGCCAGCGGTTCTGAGATGGAACAGCCCCACCGCTACTTGTCCATTGACCATCACAAAGGATACTGAAGCTCCTGTCCGTGATCGCCAAGTGCCAGAGGTTAATCCGGAGGTCATCCGCAGACATGTATGTCTCACAGTCGCTATTGACAGAAATGGAGTTGATGTGATAGGTGTGACCATTGGCAAAGATTCTCCGGGGGCTGACCTCCACCATCAGATCCATGGGCTTCAGCACAGGCACCTGTCCCGAGGAAGAAGCAGAGGGAAATGTCAGAGAGGGGGATGCAGCAGAAGGGGCTCTGGGCCAGGGAGGGATGGGCTGGGTTTTGACTCAGAGCCTCAGTTTCCTGAGGGATGTGAGGGGGAGGGTATTTCTAAAATTCTTAGATCTTATGTTCATTTACTGAGTACCAATGAAGTGTCAATGGGCAGTGCTGGCCCCAGTCTCAAATGCTCACTTCCACCATCTCCCAAACTGGAAGTGAGTTTCTTCATTTCAGCCTTGATTATGCATTTCATCACATTCTTCTTTCTGAGATAATTATTTACATACTTGGACTTCCCTTTCCCTTTACCAAAAAAAAAAAAAAAAAGGAAATAATGTGGAAGGATGCCCTGGCCATTTTATTCATTCAGTTATTCCTTTTATTTATCTCTACCCCCTCGGGCCTCTGTCTTCTTTGCTAAAGTCTTATTCCAGTGCTCCATGGCATCATGAAAGCTTTGCAAGGGGACACAAACGTGGGTCCTAGTAGGACTCTAAGGATGGGTGCAGACCTGCTGAATCAGGATGCGCCAAAAGGTCGACCCCAGGGGGTAGATTTCTGCATCACCTGGCGGATAGGTAACGATTTACTTCCCTGGAAGATATTGAAATGTCCCTTTCCCCCCTTCAAATGTGTCCTAGAAGGTGGGGACAGAATCTTAGTATAGGACGAAAATGTTAATAATTGCCATAGCAGCTCGTGACCTTCCTGGGGCAGTGTTTATAATTCCCAGCCTAGGACGTACACGGGAAAACCATTCTTGGACACACTCTCCAAGTACCAAGATGGTTTCCAACCACTTTTGTAACCACTGAAATGCTTCATGGGTATGGAAAATGGAGAAAGGCTGGTGGCACGTGACTAGAGCAGAGGACGTCCCCCGCAGAGCTTGGCCGAGGCCGCTGTGCACAATGGCCGAGGTTAAAGAATAGTGCCTTTTCCTCCCATTATGGCCAGTGTTCCCGGGGGCTGTGAGCCTCTTTCCCTGTGACACCGTGAGAACTGAATTAGTAAATCACTAAAGGGGTGGTTTTCCCACCCCTCGGGAGCCCTCTGCTGCAGAATGGCCTTCCAGAGCAACGAGAGCCCAGAGGCGGATCCCTGGGGGCAGCTTCCGGAGATGGGCCCCCTCCTTAGGAGACGATATTATCCCCACACCTACAAGCCCACCTTTTTCCTCACGTTTGGTAGGCAGGGAGCCTGGCCATAGGAAAGGCTTACTTCACTGACTGCTAGTTTGTTTGGCCTGTGAAAACCCTGGATCCCTTCCAAATCCTGAGATGCCAAAGAGGGACCCCTGTGGAAGACAACCAGCTTTATCATGAAGTGAATGCCGCTTGTCCTTGAGGAGACTTTTTGGCCACACAAGGTCCGTTTCTTTATGAGTGGCCCTAGTGGCAGCTCCCTGACAAACGCCTGCCCCAGAGGTGCTGGTGAGCTCTGCCTTGTCCCGGATCCCATCTTCCCTTGGAACTATCCCAATCGTGTTGGGGCAGGAGCAGCCCTATGCCCTCAGTCTTGTGGGGAGCTCCTCTCCCAGGGCAGCTAGCTTTGCGTCTCATGCTCGGGGCATGAAGAGGTTAAGTGACTTGTCTTGGGTCAGTGAGACTCGAACCCTTCTTCCTGGTCTAGAGAGCAGCTGTTGACCCCCAACCCCAGGCTGCCTGTTTTTGGAAGGATAATTCCCTACTGTGGCCCTTGAACACTGACATTTCTCCTTCCTGCTGAAGGACATGCCTGGGGCGAAGACTCTGACTTCAGACGGGGGACACTGGCCTTCCCCAGAGAGGCTGGTGAAGCTTTCCTGAGCTCGCCCTCATGAGAAAGGGCAGAGACCAACTCCTTTCCCCTTCCTAATCATCAAAATGATAAAGCCCTTAGGACAGACAGACACTGGCACTAGTAGGTGCCTAATAAATGCTCATTCCCATCCCCTTTCCTTGACCCTCAGACTGAAACACTTGGGCATCCAGAGGGTCAAACAGGGGCCTAATTAAGGGAGATAGAACTGTTGCTGAGGTTCTGTTAGAGGGATGGTGTGGGGAGAAAGGGAGCAGCCCCCAGCCCACCCAAGGGAACAGAGTTACTGCGTGGCTCGGGCTGGGGGAGCAGGGCCACTAGTAAGATTTTCAAATGCTGCACTGCCCCAGGCTTTTGGACCCTCCACCCTCTTCCCCTGTCTCCCATTCCTTCACTGCAGTCACATTTCCTCCATGATGTAATGATGTACATAATGACGTACATGGATGTAATGGCGTTAAGTCCAGGACCTCCAGGCCACTGAAGCCTCCCTTCTTCCAAGGTCCATTCTCCAGCCTCCAAGTTCCGCCCCTAGACACCGTCACTGGCCAGTGACTTTGTTCCACCAGACCTGCCACGTCCAGACTTTACTCTTACTCAGCTCCAGGGCCTCCCCTGGAATTCCCCCCAGGCTACCCAGGAGCTTCCTCAAGCCCAGTTCTCCCCCTCCCCTGATCAGTATCATCAAGTGATTTAGCAAAGGTCCAGAGGAGCATGACGCCAGGGGAGGGATTTCAAGCCACATGAAATCACGGAGTGAGGGCATTAAGAGGTCCTTCAGACCGATTTTTCTCCTTTGCAACTCTGCCTAAAATCCAGCTGATTTAAAAGGACTGTGCTTAGAGTCCAAAACCTGGCTTTGTAGCATTTCTCTGATATTACTAGTGATGTGACCACAAGTAAATTAGGTTTTTGTTCTTTGTTTTTTGTTGCTAGTTCCCTCCTCCCCGCAGGCAGTTGGGGTTAAGCGACTTGTCCAAGATCACACAGCTAGGCAGTATTAAGTGTCTGAGGCAGGATTTGAACTTAGGTCCTCCAGACTTCAGGGCTGACACTCTATCCACTGTGCCATCTGTTGTTTGTTTTTTAAAGTAGACTTCTCTGTTCTTTTAATTGCCTGTTACTGGCTTAACTCATAGATTTTCTTAAAAATTATTTTTAAAATTTAAAATTTAATTTTTTTCCTTCCTCCTTCTCCCCTCTTCTCCAGAAGGTAAGCAAATTGATACAGATTATATCCATGCAGTCAGACAAAACATATTTCCATATTAGCCAAGCTGGCAAATTGGTTAATTTCTCTGAAGCTTTTTTTTTTTTTGATGGATAAATCAGAAAAAAATTAATGCCTGCACTACCAACTTCAGGTGCTTATCATGAGGAAAATTCTTTGGAAATCTTAAAATGCTAAGAAATGGGAGAAATGTCATTGCTGTCACTAGTGAGCTGTCATTACAATATGGAGTCTTGCATCTAACTCAGCTCTCCCAGAACAAACAGCAGAGTCCCATCTGCAAGTGGGCATGGCGTGTGAGTCCAAGAAAACTACATTTTAATTAAACAACAAAAAGAATGGAAGATCAGCAGCTACTGGAAGATCACCAGCTACTGGAAGGTCACCAGCTAGCACGCGCCTGCTCTGCTGGATCCAAATGCATTCTCTTTGATGAACCCTAAGTCCTGGTTTTGGCTTTAACCTGCAGTGACTTTGGAGAAGTGACTTCCTTGCTTTGGCTCCAGTTCTTGGTCTGGGTAATGAAGGATTCACTGTATCTGGTAATCAGTATGCTCCCTCAAAGCCCTCCTTCACCTTCATGATCTACATTCCAGGGTCCCCTCGGCTCGAACATCCTAAGAGGGAAGATGTGACATCCCAGCATCGTTTCTCCGGGAGTCCGTAGGGCTCTGGTCCTTACCTGTAGCGATGTCACTGTGGACAGGTCTTTGAGTTTTCCTTCTTCATCTTTTAAGTTATATCCCTCAGGCCTCTTATCACGTTCAGTAACCTTCCATAATTTGATAGTTTTATCTGAAAAAGTCATTAAGATCAGCAGTGAAATTCCCATCTTTTACTTCTATCAGATTTTCTTTTAGCATTTTAGGATCACGGATTTAGTGCTAGAGGGGACTGATTCAGGAATCACTTCTTGTCCTACAGACAAGGAAATAAGGTCACCTGAGGGAATGACCCCTCACTAATGCCCACATAAGGATTCAGAGCGAGGTCCTCTGAGGTCAGTCTGGCATCCAGCACAATTACGGGTGACACAATTTCTGAGGTGGTTTTGTGAATGCCTCCCTGAAAAGGGTCTCCCGAAGCCGATCACTTTATTTCATCTATTAAACAATATCTCATTTTTCCATACATTAAGGACTTGGGATTGTATTTACCTGGGGCTTCCCCGCCCAACCATTGGAAGATGATTTCATAAATTCCCAGGGCTCCACCTGGGAAATATATTTGAATATTTTCCAGTTTTGTATGTCCTCATTAGCATCTCCATCAGCTCTTCCTAGTGATGCTCACAAAATCAGATTGTAGGTATGGCAGGTAGGTTTCCCTCAGGGAACTCTCTTTCCGGAGGGTGGGGAAATATTGACCAGGCACAGTAGGATAAGCCTTCCCCTAATATCTCCTTGATCTTCTAACCCTTCTCCCAATGAATGTAAAGTTCTGAGGGTCAGGATTATTCCTTTTTTAAAAATTTCTCTAGCCTCGCCCTGGCACAGGGCCTGGCTAACTCCCCAAAGAGCTCTGTTTCTATTGTATCATGTTTTCTTATACAAAGTTCAAAGAGCATCAGCATGGGAATCATTTATTTACAAATTACTGATGGATTTTAGGGATAACAGTGGAGGGATCGGCTTCAAATTCCCATTGCAGGCTATGAAGAGACGGAGGAAGGGAACAGACTGACCATTTGCCTGCCAGTTCCCCGGCTTACCATTTGTGGACAAGAGCGAGTGGGCCGCATTCTGCTGGGGGAGCCATTTAATCTTGTTAATTTTCTCTTCGATCTCCAAGCTCTTCAGATAGTCAAACTCCGGCTCGTGGCTCTGGAAAGTGCTGTAAACATTGTACTCGCCCTGGCTGTGAGGTTCATTCTTACTCTGAGAAGAAGGAAGCATCAGAAAGCTAAAGGGTCTCCCGCAGCATGGGGACAACGAAGCATTTAGGGATGTGGCTCCGGGAAAAATTGTCACCAGGAAGCCCCTGACTGTCAAACATGCACTCGGGCAGAATTTCCCATAGGGCTCAACTGTACAAATCAGAATTTCAAAATGCCCTCTGCGAGAGAGCATCCTGGTTTCAGCGGCAGAAGACACTTTGGAGAGGGCCCAGAGCACTTTCTTTTTTCTCTACACGGCGTCCTCAGGCCACTCGCCTCACACCGCTCACATTCGGGTGTCACTCTCATGTGCCCCTCATGCTCCCGTGCTCTAGCTGATGGCCTTTGCACTCTCGCTCAGACCTCGCCACAGCCTTTGCAACACTTACTCTGAGATGAACAATCTGCTTAATTTTCTTTCCCTGAGTTAAAAGTTAGTGATTTCAAAAAAGAAAATCTAAGTTAATTGAGAAGCCTGAAGATGCTAGATCAGACAGAGGGGGTTTTGCTTCCTGTGGCACCGGAGAGTGTACATGGATAAGAGCAGAACCGCTCCCCAGTTTTCACTCGGATGTGTGCGACTTTGGGTTAGCTAGTTACTTAGGCTCTAGGAGTTTCTTCTGAAAACTAAGGGGACGGGACTCGCTTAAGACCCTTTCTGGATTCCATTTTCTAGAAGATTTTCCAATTTACAGGACAGAAGTCCTAGCGACTCCTGAGTCCCAGCTGTTTGGTACTTCAATGAAAGCGCACGTGGAGAATGGCGCCCTTTTGGACTCTGGGATCCAAGTTCCCAGGATGAGTCTTTGGGGCTTGTCTCTCTGTTTTCTCCCTGAGTGCAGCTTGCATAATTGACTCTATGGAAAATATGGTCACAGAGATGTTCCAGTGTCATATCAAATATCATCTGGGTCCTCTCCTGTCTTACCTGGCTGGCAAGCAATCATGATGATGGGGAAAGAGCGAAATGATCATTATCCTCACTGGCAAACAATTGCTTTAGAAAATGCAAGCCTGGGTGTTCTCGAGTCGATTCAGAAACCAACCCATCTGTAAACTGACATGGGAGAGCTGCCCTGGAGGAGCCAAGATTAGAAGGCAAAGAAGCTCCAGTGCTGAGGGTGGAAGGAGCTTGAGAGGGCCATGGTTCGGAACTGCAAGGCATTCGAGGTTATTTGATCCAGCATCTTTATGTTAGAGCAGAAGGAACCCAAGTTCAGGGAAGGACAATGACCAGACATCTTATCAGATCAAGGGAGGTTTAGTCAATCAAATGTTCATTTAGATTTTACTCTAAATTCATTTAGATTTAAACCTTAAAAATGAAAAATTAAGTTTTAAAAAATGATTGTCTTAAATCTTTTCTATTTAGTCATTTCAGTCATATCTGACTATGAGTCCATTTGGGATGTTTTTTGGCAAAGATACTGGATGGATCTGCCATTTCCTTCTCCAGTTCATTTTACAGATGGGGAAACTGAGGCCAGCTGAGTTAAGTGACTTGCCCAGGATCACACAGCTAGTAAGGTTTTGAGGTTGGATTTGAACTCAATAAGATGAGTTTTCCGACTTCAGGTCCAATGCTCTATGAACTGTTGGAAAACCACAGAATTTAGAGTTGAAAAGCCTGGGTTCAAATTTTTCTTCTCCCTCTCTTTTACATTTGTGCACATGGTTAAATCACTTCAAGATTCCCAGCTGGCATTTCCTCATCTGTAAAAATAGGGGTTGGGACTGGTTGATTCCTAAAGTGCCTTCCGGTTTTAATATTCTTTGATGCTTATTTTTAACGGGATCTTTTATTCTCTTCCTTGGAGGTTACCCCCAATTTATCGTGATCATCTTCCCTGTACACAGTTGTTGCCACAGGATCTGCCCCTATTAGCCTGGGAGTGCCTGGTGAGCAGGGATTGCGCTCACTTATTTTTTTTGGCACACAGCGGGCATTTAGTAAATACTTGTTGACTAGTCTTGTTAACTGGCTATATTTAAGTACCTGGGTGTCTTTAGATATACAGATGAGCATACTGACAAATATATGGCTGATCAGAGATTTTCCAACCACTGATGCAGACTGCCTCCAGCTATAACTTGGTAGACAAGTATTAGGGAACTGTCTGGGGCACAGGAGCTCCTGGCTAAGGGATGGAATTGAAGTTTTAAGAGCTCTCCCAGCATTAATATTATCTAAATCCTAGATCTCAGTCTGCAAACAGGTAAACCTATATTAAAACTGCCCCATTTCATGAAAACCAGAGGATCCTGACCTCAAGGGGATCCTAAGGATCAAGATGGGAGCCCTCACTTCACAGATGAAGACATTAAGATATAATGAGTTAAAGCCATAAACTCCAAATTGTTGAGTTCTTGTTCTTTAAAATAATATAAAGGTTCTCTCTGGGAGAAAGCAGGTTTCTCAGGGAGGTTTTCTGGAGGCAGTCTTAGTATCAGTCAAAAGTAATAATCACCTCAAAACACAGCCAGGTGATAAAAGTTCATATCTTTTATTGCCTCCAGTATGGCCCGGTTAGCTTAGAGTCCTATCTCTCTGCTTGGTTCCAAGAGCTCCCTCCAAATGTCTCCAAATCCAAAGGTTTGTCCTTCAGCCCAGCCAGCCAAGTGGAAAATGGAATGGATCTCGCTTGCCTTGGAGAGAGGGCTTCTGGCTCTCTAACCCAAAGTAACTAACTAACCCGAAGCTAAGAGCCTCTTTATATATGGTCTCCCAAAGGTTGACTCCTCCTTCTGGAGGCACACCTAAGGGAGGTGTGAATTCACAAAGTTACAAAGTTTACTTTGTGAATCTCCCATACTTGTGAACCCCAATGAGTACTGTTGCGAACACAAGCATTGTATCAATTAGTTCTACTTAGTACCTTGTTTCAAGTTGAGTTAACACTAGGATTCCAACACCAAATGCTATAGTATGTGGAGCAGGTCCTGTGCTCATTCCCTCACGTTCCCTCAGGGGAAGCTTTGAGAGGTGTATTAGCAAGGCTCTTCTTGGGACCCAAAGGGTCCAAGCACCTTCCTTAGGCTCCCTGCTTCTCGAGAGCAGAGGTTACCTGGCGTTTCCTTTTTATACAAAGGAGAAGTGATATTCCACTAACCTTGGAGTGATGGTAATTATTTGCCACAGATTGAGGGATACAAGTCAACTGGCTCAGATTTTCAGTCTTGTCTTAGGTGGGAGTCGATTGATATGTGGGCAGCCATATATTCTCCAGATTTGCTACTTTAATAGGGTTGGGGAGACTGGTACTAGATCCCTATGTCAGATACTCATTTGGGTATTTATTCAACAACATTTCTCATGTAGCAGCCATGATGTTAGGCACTAATATGCACAGATTTACAAAATGACCCAGACTTCGCCATCAAGTCTGATGGGCGTGGCTCTTGTCAACAATGAGACGATTCAGGCCGGTTCCAATGATCTTGTGAAGAAGAGAGCCATCTACACTAGAGAGAGGATTGTGCATACTAAGGGGGGGATCCCAACCAAGTGTTCTCACTCTTTTTGTTGTTGTTTGCTTGCTTTTTGTTTTCTCTCATTTTTTCTCTTTTTGGTCTGATTTTTCTTATGCAGCAGGATAATTGTATAAATATGTACGCATATATTGGATTTAACATACATTTTACCATGTTTAACATATATTGGATTACTTGCCATCTAACTGAGGGGGTGGGGGAAGAGGGGAAATTTTGGAACACAAGGTTTTGCAAGAGTTAATGGTGAAAACTTATTCATGTATATGTTTTGAAAATAAAAAGCTTTAATTAAAAAACAACAATGACAACAAATTCATCCCCTAAAAAAAGAAGCGGGGTATAATTTGAGGAGGAGAAATGGGTCACATTTCCCAATACACAGGATCCATTGCAGAGCAGTATGAGGGCAAAGGGGAAGGCAGGATAAAGGGCTCCAAGAAATATGGAGAGGAAGAGATCTCGTCTGCCAGGGGGTGTCCCTCAGGGCTTCATGGCACAGGAGCCAGGTGAGATGGGTCTGAAGGAAGGGACGATTCCAAGAGGCACAGAAGGAAACTGTGGCTGCCACAACAGAGAAAGAGTCAGTCCCGTGGTGCGTGGGTGGAGAAAATGGCGGCTCCTTTATGCCGAGTGGCTGGCTCAGCACTGGAGGGCCAGAGATCAGAGGGACGCTTTGGGCTGGGTTACAATCCACGGCCGTGGTGGTGAGCAGTGTGGGAAGTGTGTCAGTGGGAGGGAGGGCTCAGTACCAGGGCCAGCGGATTTGACAGAGTCCATCCATCCGCATGTCTTTAAGACACATCTGTGTGAGCCTGAGGAAGGACCCAGACATTCGGTGACTCTCCTAAGACCTTGGGTTTCAGGGAAGGTGCTGAAGGAGAGGGAGTTTATCAGTGAAATCCCAGACCTGACTCCTTTGGTAAACAAGAGGAAGAAATTAGGGAAGGATGCGTGCAAGATATCTCTTCTCCCCGGGTATCCGGTTCCTGTGCTAGAACGTGGAACTGTTCCCAAGAGCTGGCGTTCTGGTTTGGGCTAAGTTTGCCAGGGGCTTTCAGAACTGACTTGGGCTTGATTTAGGCTAACAGCCCCGGAGCTGAGACTCTGTCCCTTCACCCCAAGGATATGTTCGGGAGTCCCAACTGCTTCATTCCCAATTCTTTGTGTAATAAGTTTACATTTTTCCCCTTTGTTTTTAGTTTGTTGGACTAACATCTCAGTGACACAGAAAACAGTAGCTATTGTAACCCTTATTTCAGAGGCTTAAAAAAATTGATGCCAATTCTGGCAGAGCCAGACCTTGAACCCAGGACTTGCAGCTCTCTGACCTCAATCTTGCCGCAACACAAATATCAGGAAGCTTAGGTATTAGTATTCCTGAGTCATAGGCAGAAAAATCTGAGGCAGTGAAAGGGGAAGGGGCTAGAACAAGTCAGAATGAGGGTAGAACAAGGCTTGAGAGGGTCAAGATTCTCCAGAGCCCCATGCCTCCCTCTGCGTGTCTAGAAGAATTAAACCAAAAAAAAAAAAAAAAAAGATGAAGAAGAAGAAGGAGAATTAAACTGTCTGCTGCCCTCATGCATGGCCCTGCCCTCCCCGGCCCAAGCCTCAGGCCCATGCTACGTACCTCTGGTTCCCTTTGGAATATGACAACCCGGCCCCCTTTGTCCCCAGTAGCCAACAGTTCTCCCGTGTGGTTGAACTCGACTGTAGAAATAATATCAGCTGTGGAGAGGAAAACAAACAAGAAAGGCCTTCGTTAAAATGGCACCAGAAGATGGGAGAGGTCTCCATCTTGTTTGCTCTCTCCCTCCCCATGAATGGCCCCAAACAGGGCCATCAGTCAGACTCCTCTTCCCAAGTTCAAATCCAGCTACGGACCCTTCTTAGTCATGTGACCTGGGCAAGTCATTTGATACAGTTTGCCTCAGTTTCCTCATCTGTAAAATGGTCTAGTGAAGGAAATGGCCAACCTCTCCAGTATCTCTGCCAAGAAAACCCCAAATGGGGTGACAGAGTAAGACATGACTGAAATGACTGAAGAGCCACAAAAAAGAAGCAAAGGAGGTGATAGCAGCCCGGGTTCCATTCACAGGCCATCATTAAGAAATCACTTCCCCTGTCTATATCTCAGTTCTTCTTCTTTGGAATGAAAGATGGGATGCGATGATCAGAAGGTGGCCGAGTTCCAAGAAGGTGGAACTGGGGAGCCCAGGCAGAGTTTCCAGAGGCCGTGACTGATTGGGCTCCAGATGGGGACAATTATCTCTTAAGAATATACACTATCTTGCAAGTTTGAGCCAACCAACGTTGGGCGGTCAGCTGGGATTTGCTCTTCTCCTTTGAGAGGCCACTAGTTGGCTGCAAAGGGATCACCTGCAATGGAGACACTATGGCCTCTGGGGTCAGTGGCTCTAAGATGCTGTGCCCTACAGCTAACTGTTTTTAATTGTTTTATTCTAAGGGACTCAGTTATCAATAGCAGCCAAAAGGAACATGAAAAATGCCAGAAATAAGAGGCACATTGGGGCCTAAACATGGCCTCAAGCCATTATCGTGGATGCAGACATAAGGAAGAGGGAAGGTCAGTCCTAGTCAATTCTGCTTCGCTCAGACCTGAGGAAAATGCTACTTCTAGTCTCTGGGTTCCCTGCCCGGGCCCATCCATTTTCCCTGAGGTCTCCAGGTAATTTGGTGTGGAAAGGCCATTCATTAGTCATCCATCTGTCTTTCCCAGACGCAGACACAGACAGATCACAAACACCATCAACAGGGACACCTTTCAATGCAGATGGTAGCGATGTGGCCCGTGGCCCAGAGCAGGGAATCAGGAGTGTCCCTGCCCATGAGTAGGGGGGTCACAGGTAAAGAGCTGGAAGAAACCCTTAGAAACACCCAGTCTGATATCCCCAGTGCACAGATGAGGAACCCAAGATTCAGCGGGCATTTGTGACAGGCTATGGGGCAATAAGAGGCAGAGGAGGATTTTAAGGTGGGCCCTTTGGGCCAAATCCAATTATCTTTCCTCAACAGGAAATCACAGTACTAATGAAAGTGGTGTATTTTATAGAAAAGGTTTTTTAATTGCCATACAGCCCCATAATCTGCCACCGACCCACTAGCGAACTGGATCCCTTTCCTTGGCCGCTCCACAACATCCTCATTTATGGACTGGCGGGGTCGGAACAGAGAATCTCCCAGATGTGTCCAGCTCCGATAGTGTGGGATTCTACCCATATGTGCCTCCTAATGATAATGATGACAGGAAGAGTAACCGGGGTTTAGAGAGTGCTTTAAAGCTGGTAAAGGGCTTTACAAATATCTCATGGGAGCTTTGCGATGATTTGGAAACTGGGGAAGACTGAGGCTACCAGACACACGGCTTCTCCCTGGCCCAGGGCTCTGGCTGTATCCATGCTCTAACTGCCTATTTCATTCAATCCAACAGCAATTTACATTTGAAGCATTTCCCGTGTGCAGGTTCCTACCCCGTCCCAGGAAGGCAAAGTTGAGAAATGACAGTCCCTGTCAAAAAAGAATCCGAAACCAAATGTTCCATGGAAACTGGATGGTGGCAATTTTAGCTGCAGGGTAATCATGAATACATCACACACACACACACACACACACACACACACACACACACAAGCATACAGACATATCTCTACACACTCATCTGCTCAGCAGAGGGTGAGTCCTAAACATGGACTCAGGAAGACAACTCTAAAATGTCTAGGAGCCCATAGTCAAGCACACAACTGTTCCTGGTCTTCTTGTTCATTTATAAAATGGGGATGAATGTGAAGATAAAATGAAATGAAAGATACGATGGGCTTTGCAAACCTTAAAACCTTATAGATATGCTATTAGACCTACCTGCACATACATACACACACACATACACACACACACACACACACACACACACACACACGCCAAATATATATGTGTGTGTGTGTGTATATATATAGTACATATATACACAGAGATAAATACAATAAATATACCCACAATGCACAGCTATACATATTCAATTCAGCAAAGTATTTTGCTATTCTTTTTTGTATTTTCTTTTAAAGAAAAAATAAAGAAGCTAGGTAACACAGTAATAGAACATTACCTGCAGTTCCAAAAACTTGAATTCAACTTGGACCTCAAAGATTTACTGCTTATGTGACCCCGGACAAGTCACTATATCTGTCTGCCTTAGTTTCCTCATTGGTCAGGTGGGGATAAAAGCATCTACCTCCTCAGCATTTTTTTTTTGAGAAAAAATGAGATATTTATAAAACTCTCAGAAAAATGTAGTGTTAATGTCTTCTAAGAGCAAGACATTGTGCTGGGTACTGAAGAAAGAAAGCAAAACAAACCAATCTTGACCTTCAAGAAGCTTCCAGTCTATTTGAATAGTACAACATTTATGTAAATAAGTAAACATAAAGTATAGCCAAAGGTACTTCAAAAGGGAGAGAGTGTTAATCATTAGGAGCCATCAGGAAAGGCAGAAAGTGCCCAGAAACTCTGCAAGATGGCAGTAAGAAAAGGGAGTGTCTGCAGATTTTGGCACATAGTGCTGCAAAAGAGGATGAAATATCTTGTATTAAGAACAGCTAATGTGCTGTTTGGGATGTTATTTTAGACACTATACCAGACATAGATACATTGACTAAAATGATTTTTTTAAAATGCAAATTCATTGTGACTTCTAGGGCAAATCAATCTGGCAAAGGTTTTATTAGACAGAAATGGAAGGCCACATTAAAAGAAAAAAGAAAAAAACTGAAAGATTGGAATGAAGATAAAGGATAACTCTAACCACTTTTTTTTTTAAGATTTTTATTTTCAAAACATATGCATAGATAGTTTTTAAGATTCATCCCTGCCAAACCTGGTGTTCCAAAAATTTTTCCCTCCCTTTCACCCACCCCCTCCCCTAGATGGCAAATAATCCAATATATGTTAAACATGTGCAATCTTCTATATATATTTCCACAATTATTATGCTGCAAAAGAAAAATCAGATCAACAAGGAAAAACAAAATGAGAAAGAAAACCAAAAGCAAGCAAACAACAAAAAAGATGAAAATGCTATGCTGTGATCTACAACCAGTCCCCATATTTCTCTCTCTCTGGACGCAGGTGGTTCTCTCCATCATCAGTCCCTTGGAACTGGCCTGAATCTACCTTGTCTTTGAAAAGAGCCACAGCCTTCAAAATTGATCATCGTATAATCTTGCTGTTGCTGTGGAGGAAAGGGACCCACATGTGCAAAAATGTTTGTGGAAGCTCTCTTTGTAGTAGTAAGAAACTGGAAACTGAGTGGATGCACATCAGTGGGGGAATGGCTGAATAAATTGTGGTATATGAATGTTATGGAATATTATGGTTTTGTAAGAAATGACCGGCAAGATGATTTCAGAGAGGCCTGGAGGGACTTTACAGGAACTGATGCTGAGTGAAATGAGCAGAACCAGGAGATCATGATATATGGCAACAGCAAGATTATGCGATGATTAATTCTGATGGACTCAGCTCTTTCCAACAATGAGATGACTAATGCCAGTTCCAATGATCTTGTGATGAAGAGAGTCATCTACACCCAGAGAGAGGACCATGGGAACTGAGTATGAATCATAGCATAGCATTCTCACTCTTTTTGGTGTTGTTCATTTGCATTTTGTTTTCTTATTCATGTACTTTTTTATCTGATTTTTTTGCAGCAAGAAAATTGTATAAATATGTTTATACATACTGGTTTTAACATATATTTTAACATGTTTAACATATACTCGAGTGTTTGGCATCTAGGGGAGGGGATGGGGGGAAGGAAGAGAAAATTTGAAACACAAGGCTATGCCAAGATCAATGTTGTCAAATTATCTGTGCATATGTATTGAAAATTTAAAAAAAAACTTGAAAAATTAAAAAAAGAGACACTATTGGATCAAAGGGAATGCAAAGTTTGATAGCCCTTTGGGCACTGCTCCAAATTGCTCTCCAGAATGGTTGGATCAGTTCATAACTCCACCAACAATGTATTAGTTTCCCAGTTTTCCCACATCCCCTCCAACATTCATCATTATTTTTCCTGTCATCTTAGCCAATCTAAGAAGTGTATAGTGGTTCATCAGAAATGTCTTAATTTGCTTTTCTCTGTCTAGAAATGGTTTTAATTTCTTCATCTGAAAATTGTCTGTTCTCATCCTTTGATGATTTATCATTTGGAGAATGGCTTGAATTCTTATGAATTTGAGTCAATTCTCTATATATTTTTAAAATGAGGCCCCATAAAAATGTTCTCCAACAAATGCAGCAAAAAGTTGGAGGAGATATGAGGAAGGACAAGAATCCAAAGTTGAGAATAAGAGAGAAAATGACTGCTCCACAGAACCAGGGGAACATTGTACACAATAACAGCAGGAATATGTGGTGATCAACTGTGACAGACTTGGCTCTTCTCAGCAATGCATTGATCCAAGACAATTCCAATAGACTTGGGATAGAAAATGATATTCACATTCAGGAAAAGAATTATAGACACTGAACGTGGATTGAAGCACAGTACTTTGCTTTAGGGAAAAAAAAAAAGATGGTTGCTTTTTCTTCCTGGTTTTCCCCTTTCTTCTGATTTTCTTTCTTTCAGAACATGACTAACATGTAAATATGTTTAAAATGATTATACATGTATAATTGCTTTCTGTCTTAGGGAAAGGGGAGGGAAGGAAGGGAGAGAGAAAAGAAAATTAAATCTTACAAAAATGAATGTTGAGAGTTATCTTCACATGTAATTGGAAAAATAAAATACTATTGAACAAAAATGAGTGCTCCAGGACAGAGCCTTGCTATGGAAACATAAATCACTTGAAGTTCTCTAGGGAACCCCTTAGAGGCCATCTACAGTGAAGGTTGAAACTCCTGCTCCAGAAATGCAAGCAATGTGGTAGCCAGGAGAAAGCATAATTAGGCCACAATCTGGGGAGACATAACGGGGCCAGAGAATTTGAATCTCCCCATGTGTGGACTCTGAGCTGGGAAGGGTCAGACCCTTGAGTAAACTTCCCTCTTTTTAAAGGATATTAATAATAATGATAAGAAAAACAATCAAAGACTTAGAGAATTGGAAAGGACTTCAAAGGACATTGAGTCCGTCCCATATTTAAATAAGAAGCATAATTAACATAAAGAGCAAATGGTCATTGAACTCTTTGCATCAAGACCTCCAGTGAGGAGTAATTTAGTACCTAATGAAAATTCACATTTATTGAGTATGTCATGCTTAGTGTAGCCACGGCAACCCCAAGGGGCCATTGTTTTTACTTCCATTTTACAGCTAAGGAAGCAGAGCATGATGACATGTCTTCTGATCGGCGTCCTTTCCACCACCCCATGCTGCCTTCACAGGAATACTGTGTGGCAAACTGTAGTGAGAATTTACCATTTCAAAGGGAGTCTATTATAAAAGGAAAACAAACAAACAAATGAAACCCAAAGCACTGGCAACTGGCTTGGAACCCTCCTCATGTTTTTGAAGAAGACTTGTGTTGGATTGGGCCTGTAACTGTAATAGTTTAATGAAGTCAGAGTGAGGAAATTCCCTTGCCTAGTCTAAATGGGTGCCCACCTACTCTCCGGTGTATAATCTTGTTTTAAGAAGTTCTGTGGGTACTGAGAGGTTGAATGACTTGTCCAGAGTCCAGCTCACATACATTCAAGAAATGATCTGAACTCTGATCCTCCTGAGACTCGTGGAAGCTCCCTGACAAGTTCTGACATTTAACACAGTTGAACAGAACCAACAACTCTCCTTCCTGTGATGAGTTTTTATTAAAGGATCAACTGATGCATCCAGGCTAAGAAAGACTTGAGTTCAAATCCACTCTGGGACATTTGTAAGCTGAATGACTCTGGGCAAGTCCTTTACCAACTCTGTTTGCCGAAGTTTCTTCAGCTTCAAACAAGGATAATAATAGCAACGAGCTTTCAGGGTTGTGAGGATGAGATGAAATGTCTGTAAAATGGTTTGCAAACTTTAAAACACTCTAATTGCTAGGTATTGTTACTGCCATCATCGTCGTCATCATTCAGTATTGTAGGACTGGTACCAAAACAGCCCTAATGTTCAGCACTGTGTCTGGTAAGCCCTTTACTTTTGACCATTGACTCTGAGTGAGGAAATAAAGGAGAGCCAGAATGGAAATAACTGTAACTTGAACTCCGGTATCGCCACAGTTTAGAAGCACTCAGCACACAGTGAATACTCAGTAAATGTTTGTGAACTCATTGTTTAAAAGACACGAGCCCATTGGATCCTTTCAGTGACTCTCAGTACAATAATCTCATCTTATATGTGAGAAAACAAAACCTACAATAGTTGGCGAGCTTGCTAAAAGCTGCTTTTTAGTAAGAGACTGGCACCCAACTCTGGCCTCTGCTCCTTTGGTCTGTCTGCCAGGGAGGAGACCGCCCAGCCTCTGTCCTGATAGCACAGATTAGGACTCCATCTCCAACCAACTCAGGAAAAAATGGCTCTGCCGTATCTGCTTCCAAACCCCTGCTTAGGCGGAGGGTCTGGTCACAGCTACTGCTGGAGGTTCCGCAGTCTCAGGGGCTAAAGCCCTCAAACTTTGCTGGGAAGACATCGTCCCTTGTGTGGCCCCTTCTTCTGACTGGCCTGGACACTTACGGCATTCACATTCGCCCTTGTGGGGGAATTTGTGATTAGAATCCTCAAAAGGCACAAAGAATAACAGAAAGGGAAGCGATAGGCCACCTCTGCACTTGAAATGTTTACATACCATCTATATTCTCTGTCACGTTTTTCCTTTTTTTTTTTTTGTCTTAAAAAGTGGCTTTGTGTTGAGGCCAGAATCGGACTGGGGGGAGAAATCACTTTTATTGATCCACTGAATAAATGTTGAAATTACTCGCCAGTGCAAAGCGCCAGATGTAACTGGCCGTCAGGCAAACATTAGTCATGTTTTCTTTTATCTGAGCTCTATCGGAGAAACCTTTCCCAATTCCTTTGCTGCCAAATAAGTTCTTCTGGAACATTTGTCCACCCATTCATCAATGCATCAGGAGCAAAATCTATTGGACTACCGCCCCACGAACCAATCTACTTGGTAATAGGACCCATAACAGGTCATCCCAATGGCCAAGTTTCTAGGTGGAGTCAATTTTTCAGGTCAATGGAGCTCAATCTGTTGTAATAATGGTTCCAGGAACAAGGAGCCAGAAACAAACACAGCCTTTCATAAGACAATGGAGTACAAGAAAGTCCATTAAGTGTTCCAAATGGCAAGGTTGTCCCAAGGTAACGAGTGGGACGGGCTGGAAGGAAGCATCCAGAAAGAGGTGGGCACTGAAGGTGCACAGGAGGACCAAAGAAAAAACTCAAAAGGCGGATTTAAAGGCCAGGTGAGAATCCTAGGGACCCAGTGCTGAAATGGGTTTGGTCCAAACCAGCAAACTCTGTAGGGCAGAGTTAATTACTCTCTTAGAAATCTAGGGGGCGTAGTGCACAGAGCACAGGACCTGTAGTTAGGAAGATTCATCTTCCTGAGTTCAAATCTGGTCTCAGAGCTATGCTTAAGGAATGCTTGGAGGTCAGTATAGCCAGAAGCTGGAGAGCCAGGAGACCAGAAAGTGAGGCAGCAGCCAGGCTACAAGGAGCTTTAAATAACACAGAGAAGACCTTATATTTAAGCCTGATGTTAAGAAGGAAGGGCTGGAGTATTCCAAGCAAGGAAGAAAAGATGGTCATATCTCTAGAAAAATCCCCTTGGAAGCTAAGGGGAGGAAAGATTCAAATGGGGAGAGAAGAGCAGAATAAGGACAGACTTGAGGCAATTGGGATGGGAGAGAGGTGATCTTTGAGGTGGAGGTTAATGGCAGAGAAGGGGGCTTTTATGTGATGTGTGATGAAAACTACTATCTGGCAACATGGGCTGAATAGGAAAGAGGAAGCCCCAGGAGACCCCTGGGGTACTAAGGATCTAAGAAGGAAAAACAACACAGTTCTGTCCTTAAGCATTATAATCCAGTGGGAGGATGCAACCTGTACCCATGACAAAAGCATGAGACAAGAGAGAACATGAGACAAAGGAAATTTTCTGTTTTACGGCTGTTTACGGTACGCCATACCATTGATTTTATGAAAATGATCCCACAAACAAGCAGAGTAGACTTTATTCGGACCTGGAGAGTCCTATATAAGAGTCAAATGCTACCCTGTCCATTAAAAAGAATAGACTTCCTGGTGTCTACAACTTTGCCAACAGGTTCCCCTCTACGGCTGGGTGGAATGCGGAGATGACTCCAATATTACTTTTCAAGATAATAAAAACAATTTAGAGCAGGAGTCAACACCAGGAATAAATTATGTAAACATTACAAATGGGTCTAGTATTGATTACTTTTAAATGCTGAAGGACAAATAATTCAATTATCCAAGCTGCTTTAATAACAGCCACTATGTGAAATTGAATATTGGAGCCTTTGGCCAAATGGCTAAGGCAATCCATTTCCTGTATGCTACGAACAATCATAGATCATGACATTGTAATCAGTAACAGAGTCTGCTTCCTCATACTTCATAACAGCCATGCTTTCATGAGGGAGAATCCTCTCCATAGCTCCAAAGATGGTTTCGTAAGTTATTCTACCAAGAAATCAAAACCAGTGGCCAACTCTTTATGACAAGTCTCTCCATCCCAGCTGCACTGGTCTGGGGAGGAAAGACCCACGGCTGACTCCATACTCAGAGTCGATCAAGCTTGGTTGGATCTTCTGGGACCCAGACTTTGCTAGTGCAGCCTTCAAGGATCCTGGTTCAGCTCTCCCTCACAAGGAAAAGCGTCGCTATGGCCTTTGTAAACAGCAGCCAGCCAAAATCCCCTCCCTAGGAATCATGCGCAAATAGTGCTGTGGTCACAGCCATTTCTACTTTCCTTCCATTAGTAAAGACCCCAACACTTTTTTGCTCAGCTATCTAATATGATTCTTGTACATAATCTCCCCTAAGTTTGCCACGGCATGCTGGGGTGGGAGTTTAATCGAAATGCTAGAGACTACCCATAAAACTCGGGAACTCCAAAGAACTAAGGGTAACCTTTGCTACCCTAATAATTCATGTGGCCCAAAAGTATACTCAGACTTAACTTGAGAAATGGAGGATAGAATGGAATAGAGACTTGAACATCCCTACCCTAGACCCATGTCAAGAAGCCAAGTCCCTATCCAAGCCCCACGGCAACACCATAAGCTGTCTGTCTCTTCTGTTTCTTTGTGGATTCTCCTTCCATTCTTTGATTGGTAGTAAGAGGATAAGTAACTTGAACTTTCATGTCAGCCAGAAAATGCTTGGGATGCTTGCCTGGGCAGTAAAAAAGGGCCAACTCCCTGAGAAGGGCTCCCGTTCTCGGCTCTACACGGGCCCTGCCGCTTTGATGTCATTTACGGCCTATTTGCAAATATCTGAAGAATGGCCGTTGAAAGGAAGGAATCCTATCTGTTCTAGTAGTGCAGCCATCATGGCAGAGGAAGCTCGAGGCTCAAGACAAGAGAAAATGCCCACAAGCAGAGACAAGCGGGACAGATTGCTTCTGGAGGTGGCCCATTTCCCATCGCTGTGGATTTCCATATAAGGACTGGATATAAGTATCAATAACAATAACGGACACATGTAGTATGTTAATGATTGAAAAGCCCTTTGTGTGCTTTCAATCCTTTTTTATGAAATTTCATTTATTTTGAATATAAGAAGTAAAAACAAGCATTTCCATAATATAGCAGAATAGAAAAAAAGGTGATTGTACATGATGCTGCAAATCTATCATGTACAACTTGCTATTCTTTTTAAATATATGATCAAGTTATCATCATGCAACTTTCCTTTTTTTTTCTTTTCTTCTTTCCTTCACCCCCCCCCATAATTCTTAAAACCAATTACATGGTAGCTGCCCACCTTCCCTCAGAGGTTACCATCCACTGATGCTGAACGTGTTTCATGTACCTAATTATTTGTATGTCATTTCCCCCACTAAAATGTGAGCTCTTAAGGGCAAAGATTGGTTTTGCTTTTTTTTCTTCTTCTATCTGCACCTATTAGGGCAGTGTCTGGCACACAGTAAGTGCTTAATAAGTGCTCATTTACTGTTGGAATGCTAAACCAGATAGAAAGTAAGATCAACTTGGTTGTTGTCCCAGATTTGTCGCATACAATTTGCTGTATGATTTTGAGAGTCACTTTCCAACTGTGGGACTCAATTTCCTAAGAAGGGAAATGCTGGATTTGGGTTGAAGGGTCTCAAATTCAAGTCTAACGTGCTAACTTAGCACAGTACCTGGAAGTTGGTGGGCAATAACTGCTCAACTTGGCTTTAGTGCCTCCTGCTCGGAGATCCCGTTTCTTATGTGTTAAGATTATTTCAGCCCTGACCACTGCCCCTGAAATGGGGTCCGTCAGTGTCTTCCCTGCTTTCTTCCCTCAGAAGGAATATCAGAAAAGTGAACGAGACGCGAGCTCTCCTTTTAACCAGGCTTATATCTTTTCCCCTCTGACTGGACTGGCCGCAGTGCCACGAGAATGGATGGCTCGCGAGCTTCCCAGCAGGCAGAGGGCTTGTCATCACTCATCATGTGGCCCATGCGCAGAGGCTCCGGCTGCTGCAGCAGGGCCAGTGGTACATTTATTAGCAGCTTCCCAGAGAGCACTGGGTGTGACCTGCCTTCTAAGCCATTTGGATTTTCGAATCAGAAAAGAGAGACAGAGAAGGCGAGAGAGGAGATGGAGAAGGAAGGATAGGAGGGAGAGAAGAGAAAGGGAGAGACTCTGGACCTAGAATCTGGAACCCTAGGTGGTTAATCCTGACCGCCACTGCATGACCTTGAATAAGTCCCTTGCCCCCAGCAGCCTCTCTTTCCTCATCTGTCCAACGAAAACAATCCCTACCTCTCCCACAGGGCTGCTGCTGAGGGAAGGTGTGTGAGTGTTTCGAAGCTTTCCTCAGCTCTAAATGTGACCTGCAATTACTAAAAATGCTTTGCCCACTTTCTTTCTCGAGTGTCTCCAGCCAAGCAGGGCCGGCATGGAGGATCGCATATGGGATGGGCTGGCTCGGAAAGGAGCACGAGCCCAAGCTGAGCAAGCTCCTCGCCCAGTGTTCACATCTGCCCGCTTGGCGGCCTCCCAATGGGGAGGTGGCTAGCGGTAATGGATTTGCCTGTGGGTCTGCCATGAAATTATAAGGCTGCTGGCCACTGAGGTAGGGCCCAATTTTCCTCCGGTGAGCGGCACAGAAATTATTACCCGGCACTTCCCGGTGAAGCCTTCCCTGGTTTGTAATAAAATCCCAGCACTCATGCCCTTGTCTAATCGTTCACATGGTGTGCGTGAAATTCATGACTTGGAAGCCTGGTCGGGGCCACAAAAGGGAGACGTCTGTGGAAAGCAATGACTCCCACAGGTACAAACCTGCCAGTCTCTTCCTGGGGACCTGGACACATCCTATACTTTATGAGATTAAAGAAATGATCCTCTGCACCAAATTATTCATAACGGCTCCATTCTGGAGTTGGCTGAGAACTGGAAATTAAAGGAAGTGCCATTGATAGGAGAGTGGCTGAAAAATATCACTATAATGTTGTAGTTGAGCCATCTCATTTGTGTCCAAGACTCTTTGATGCCATTTGGGGTTTTCTTGGCAGAGATACAGCAAGGATTTGCCAATTCCTTCTGCAGCCCATTTTAGAGATGAGAAAACCAAGGCAAACAGAGTGAAGTGACTTGCCCAGGGTCAAATATCCCACAAGATGGTTTCAAAGGATCCTGGGAAGATTTGTCTTAACTTATCTGGGGGGAAGTGAACAGAACCAGGAAGAGAGCAAACAGTAATGATGACAGTATAAAAACAAACAAAGAACTATGACCACTTGTAACCAGTTGGGGTTCCAGAAGACTAACGGGTATCTGAGTTAGCTGACTCACAAGAATGGGGGAGAGCTTTCTGGTGCCCTTCCCCAAAATGGAGCTTTCTGAGACGGCATCACCACCGGAGAAGTCCCGCAGAGACCTAGGCAGGAAGTAGCTGAGGTAAGGTGGAAAGAGCACCCCATTTGGAGGTAGAGGAACCAAGCTCAAATCTCACCTCTTTGACTACCTGGGAGACCTGAGGCAAAATCCTCAGCTTCTCTGTGCCTTGATCTCCTCAAATGTAAAAGGAGAGAATCTGATTACATGGTTCCTAAGGTCCATTCTTCATGAGTTCAAATCCAGCCTCAGGTACTTCCTGGCCGGGTGGTCCTGGCAAGTTACTTCACCCTGTTTGCCTCAGGTTACTCAATTGTAAAATAAGTCAAAAGAGAAACGACAAACCATTCCACCATCTTTGCTGAGAAAACCCCAATGGGATCCCAAAGAGTTGGGAGCAACTGACCTGACTGAACAATAGACAATCCATTCTAGCTCTGAAGCTATTGTTTTACGATTTTGAATTTGTATTCATTTATATTTGATTGTGATAACAAATAGATCCTCTGTTTATTTTGCGTACACACACGTACAAACATGCACAAACATACACACATGAGCACAGAGACATACAGACACAGATACATATAACAAGAAGTTTCTAAAAACAGGCTTTCATTTTGTTTATTTTTGTGTCTCTTGTGTCAAGCAAATTATCTCCTTCCCTTTCTTTTCCTCCCTCCTTCCCTTTCTCTCCCTCCTTCTCCCTCCCTCCTTTCCTTCTTCCCTTCCTTTCTTTCTCCCTCTCCATTTCTTTTTCCCTTACTCCTTCCCTCAGCCCTCTCTCTCTCCTGTTTCTTTCTCTCTTCTCTCTCTCTCTTTCCCTCTCTCTCACATACACATATATATGTATTTATGAACATATCATGTGTGTTACATAGATGAATACACAGATAACAGATTTTTTTTCAATATAATCAATACCCTCTGCAATTCAATGTATGTTTTGCTTACTTAAAAGCATGATTCTGGAAGGGGGTCCCAGAGGCTTTACCAGCCTTGAAGGGAGCACATGACATAGAGAAGCCGTGTGCAGACATCATTACAGAAAGTTGAGTCATTTTTCTCAGGCAACATTATAAAAGCGGCCTGAAGAATCCGTAAAGAGAGATGCTGGGCTCTCACTGGGGGGAGAAGTAAACTCTAACCCTAACCCTTCCAACTCCCGAAAGACAAGCAGGGTGGGAGTCCTTTAAGCCGGAGTATTTAAGGATTTCCCTTGAGTCACAGTCACTTTCTCTTCCTGAGCCTCAGAATCACAAGCCTGACTTAGCAATCCTACTGTCCTGGAGAAGATTCCCAGCAGGGTTCCACTCTGCCAAACGCAGATTCTGACCTTGACATTTAAAACACTCATCAGCTTTGAGAGAGCGGATCCCAGCAAGGCCAGGAGGCTGACTGGCTTGGTTTTCCTGACACACAAATGTACACAAATAGCCAGGAATCTCAGCCGACCTGCAAGGTGTCTCTGAAGGATAAAAGCCATGAGAGTCAGGGGCCCCCAGAGAGGACAAGCACCAGGATCCCAGCAGCTCTCACCACTCAGCCAGGAACTGACCACTTTGGCCGGTGTCTTATCAAAGAAGCTGGTGGCTTCTGGCATGGCGGAAACAGTGCGGAGCTTAGAGAGACTGGAGGCCTGAGTGGGAATCCTGCCTCGCACACTCCCTGGGACACTCCAAGCAAGCAGCACACTTCCTCAGACTGGGTTTCTGCATCTATAAATGGGGATAATAAGCCAGCATACTTCTCGGGGTCATGGTAAGGACCGGATGAGATTTTCTATGTAAACCTGGCAAACAGGAAGGGGGAGTCCACGTGCCGGCACGCGTTTCCATGTCATGCGTTGTGGTGGCAGTGTTTTGTTGTCAGTGTCCCCATCCTCCTCCTTATCCTACTGGGAACTAAAGCCTGACTTTGTTAAGGGTCTCCAGAGGAGGAGACTGTGAGGGGAAGTCACTCTTCCAAGCTGATGAGAGAAAGTAGGGTCAGACACAATCTGAGCCATGTCAACTCATCCCAAATTGGCACCTCATAATATCGTTTCTTCAAAGACAAAGGTTCTTAGCTTAAAAGAACCATATTTTGTTAACTGCATTTCAATAAAATCGGTTTCCTTTGTAATCCTCTCTGCATTTAAAATACTGTGAGCAGGGATTTCATGAAACTGACAAGGGTCCGTGACTAGGGATGCCTGATCTAAAGTCCTGCTTTCACATCAATAATACATCCTCCTCAGAGTCAGCTCGGGGGCGTGCTTCTAACAATAGATGCTGGGGCCATCCCAGACTCAGTGTCTGTTTTAAAGGTAGTTGCTGAATTTGCTTTCTCCTTGAGAAGCCACATACTTCACCTTGGCCTGGTCCCGGGGATCTAGCATCACCTGGTGTGGCTGAAGTCAGTCTCCTTCTAACACAAACCAGGGCAAATAGGAGATCTGCCCAACAGGAGCCTTGGCTCGTCTCACATCCACATGCCCATAGGATCCCTCAGCCCGATGTTCTGTGGTCAAAGGCTTTGTGTGTCATGTGGAGGGAAGCATGTGTATTATCTGCCCCGCTGTTACAAGTTTTCTGCCCCCAACACTTCATAGTGTTGCCTAGGACTTCTCGGTACACTGAGATGATACTTCCCCCAAATTACCGTTGGTGCAGTCCTTCCTCGATACCCACTCAACAACCTTCACCTGATTACAACGACTGCATGTGGCTCCCAATTAGAGATGAGAAAAGGGCTCCTCTCTTCTGTCTTTGGAAAGGTGGAGGACTCTGGGTATGGGACCCTTCATGTACTGTCAGATTTGGTTCATGTGATTTTTGCTTATTTTTGGTATTATTATTGGTTTATTTTGTTTAATTGAATTTTTTGTCTTTTAATCCTTGTTCTAAGGGATAGTTCCCTAGGAGAGGAAACAGAAAGGACAAATCTAGAAATAAAAGTGAGGATAAAACCAAAAGATATCAATGAAAAGTGATGAACCAAAAAAGTCTGGGGGATAAGCCATCATCAAGGTTCCCAATGACAAACTTGGAACTGCTGCTTCCAAGTTCTGCTTTCTGCCTTGGTTTTGAGAACCTGCTGAAATAGGGTTGTGAATTACAGAATTTAGAGACAGAAGGGTCCATCCAACTTAATCCATTTCTTTTAGCCCAGTCAATTTAATAAAGCATTCACTGAGGATTTCCTATGTCCCAAGCATGATAAGAACTGGCAACATTGGTGGAAAAAGTAGAAAGACAACTTCTGCCCTCAAAGGGCTTACATTCTAATAGGGAAGAAGGGAAGATAAGGTGAGCTGGGACCTGGTTGGCTCCAAAGCTTTTCCTTCAAAATGAAGATTTGGGGGAGAAACCAAGCAATCAAAGGGAGATGTTGCAGGGGAATAAGGTACTTCTAGCATGAGAAGTGAGACCTTGCTACAAATAGGCAAAATCCTTCGACATGTGGCTACCCACCAGAGCTTCCAATTTTTGATCTCTGACCCCTGGACTGGTCCGAGCAGACAGGGATTTGATATCCTTCACTGTGATCTTCACTGAGTGAGTGTTCGGAGCCAGTGGAATAGACTTAGTAACATAATAGATGCCTGAGAGGCAGGCTGGTACAAAGGAAAGAGGATGAATTTCAAGTTAGAAAACTTGTATTTGAATCCCACTACCCATGGAACACTGGAAAAATCACTGCACCTTTCTGGGCCTCAATTCCTTCTCTACAAAATGAGGCAGTTGTAAGTGACTTAGATTTTCTTGGTCTTTGTTTTTTCAGTTGTAAAATGTAGTTAATGTTTGTGCTTTACCTTACAAGGGAAGGAGGACCAACGAAGCTGACATATGCAATGTCTCTGCTAAAATGCTACAGAAATGCCATGAAGCTCCTATAAGGTAAGAATCATTGCCACTTTGTAATTTTATTATCAAATAAAACCATCTATGCTTTGCAAACCTTATAAAATAGTGTGAGTATCGGATAATAGTAGTAATTTGTTGGTGGTGGTGCTGTAAACATTTAGCTCAGTGTCTGGATTTTAATAAATGTTTGTTGATTTATTGTTATTATTTTTATTTATCATCCCTTGTAGCTCTGTGTAGCATCCTATCAACCTACTTATCCAATACCGCTGCCCAGATAAGTGTTGTAAAATCAGGTCAACGGTTTCAAATCAAAATTAGACAAGGCGTTCATCTGCTAGAGGTTGGCCATTATTATTTTCAGGTCCCCCTTTTATTGGGTTTTGTGACTGACAGAAAGTGGGTGAGAGCTTGCACCCATCATGGACCCAAACACCACCATGGCTTAGGACAGCAGCTGGGCTTCATTTGGCACACATCCTGCCCCCACCTCCACCCAGTGAATCCTGTTTTGTAACACTCTCATGGCTGGCTTGCCTAAGAGAAATATGGAGAAACCCCAACTCTTTCTGTTATTTCACACGAGCCTTTCTCCCAGCCTGCTGGGAAGGCTGCCTCAGAACAGTGAGTCTGAGCGTTGCCATGGAGACCCAGAGCTCCACTGAATATTACCCCGATGAAGGCCTGGATTTTTCCTGCAGGTGCCTGGTGTGATTAGAGCCTCCACATCTGGCCTGATCTTTTGGGGGAGCCAAAGTGTCTCATGAGCTCTGGGGAAGGGAATTGGATTTGGGCAGATCCTTTTCTCTCTTCTGTGTGACATTAAGAGAAAACTCAGCTATCTCATGAACAGAAATGGGAGGAGCCCTTCACGAGGCTCCTGAAGCAAAGGCTAGCCTGGCACATGTCTGTGTGACTGTTAGCTCACTCTCCCGTGCCTCGAGAACAGGGGCACACATTGGTTTTTCTTGTACCCCCGGCTCTTAGCACGTGCCGCCCAGCACACAGCAGGTATTTCTGAAATACGAGCTGCTGCCCTGACTGGATGCTCATCCGTCAGACACGCTTGTGGAGAAGATTCTTGCTCAGGTTTGGGGTGGGGGGGGCATACGACTGGTGAGGTCTATTTAGACTCATGAGAGTTTGCAGTTCGAGGAAATCATCAAAAAGCTGGGTGTGGCTGATGCATCGTGGGAGTTGTGAACTGATCCAGCCATTCTGGAGGGCCATTTGGAACTCTGCCTGAGGTCTATTAAATTGTGCCTACCCTTTGATCCAGCAGTGTTTCTACTGGGCTTATATCCCAAGGAGATCTTAAAGGAGGGAAAGGGACCCACATGTGCACAAATGTTTGTGACAGCCCTCTTTATAGTGGCAAGGAACTGGAAACAGAATGGATGCCCATCAACTGGGAAATGCTGAATAAGTGATAGTGTATGAATGCTATGGAATATTATTATTCTATAAGAAGTGATGAACAAGCTGATTCCAGAGAGGCTGGGACAGACTTGCATGAACTGATTCTAAATGAAATCAGTAGAACCAAGAGAACATTGTACATGGCAACAAGAAGATTATCCGATGATCAGCTCTGATGGCCATGGCTCTTTTCAGTAAGGAGCTGATACAGACCAGTTCCAATGGCCTTGTGATACAGAGAACCATTTGTATCCAGACAGAGGACAGTGGGGACTGAGTGAAGATCAAAGCATAGTATTTTCACATTTGTTGTTGTTATTGTTTGTTTGCTTCGGATTTTTTTCCTCATTTTTTTCATCTTTTGATCTGATTTTCCTAGCTCACTATGACAAATATGGGAGTATGTTTAGAACTGCCCCTGTTTAAACTATATCAGATTGCTTGCTGTCTAGCAGAGGGGGCAAGAAGAGAAAGGAAGAAAAAAATTTGCAACACAATGTTTTGCAAAGGTGAATGTTGAAAGCTACCTTCGCATGTATTTAGAAAAGTAAAATAACAATTTAAAAAAAAAGCTGGGTATGAGAAAGGTACTGGGAAAGTCATTTCACTTTAGGGCTACTGCTCATGCAGCCTTTGGAAACTGAGGAAAGGGTCCTGGGCAGGGAAATTCCCTCAGAGCACATAAAGGAAGCCTCCTTTCCAAAATATACAAAGACAGACAGCACAATTAAACCAAAAGATTAACAAGTTGTGGAAGGAAAAACTAGGTCAGTCACAACTCTCTCACAGACTTGAGAGGATCTTGGTCCCGTAGGGCGGAGGACCCTGGGCTGCAGGTCTTTGACATTGCTGTCGGCTCCAACATATGATCTTCTGTGCACGGGCCATAAGCCCCTTCCAGCCCTAACTCCATCTGTTCCCATGAGTCTGCCACATCTTCTCTATGGAACTTTCGCTTCATTGTGCCCGTGTGTATTCTGGAGCCAAGATATCAAAAGGTAGCGATGAGAGACATGGATCTGCGGGCTCCAAGGCTCCCTGTAAACACGTCTCTGCAGGTTGTCTCCCATTCCGAGGTCACACCCGCAGACCCAGGCCCACCTATAACCATTCTTCCTCTTGTTTTGAAGGGCATGGGGAGTCAGATCATTGGCTTTCACACCGGGATTCTAACTCCCAGTTAGATCATTAGCATTCATGTCTCTTCATACCCACCCTCCTGTCAGAATCACGGTACATTCAGCCACTGAAGGTGAGCAGACACCAATTACAGACCTGGATCATCTGGAGCTACAAGGGAGGCCGATCTCATCCAGCACCCCCTGGTTTAACCCCCACAACTCTCTAAGTACAAGAAGATGTGAAAATCCCCCTTTGATGGTGTCCCCTCAGATGGGACTCTTGCCCACTCCCTTGGATACTATTGACTGTTTTGCAGAGTCAGGCCTCATGAAATATGGGCACAATTTTTGCCCTTGACTGGCCTTTGGCCCTTAGTCACTGACCTCTTCCTTCTCCCTGGGACTTTCATGCAGATTGTATCACTCCTCTACATCCTGTCTTTCTTCACCTGACCCCAGCCCCTGATGGGAGCATTCTGAACTCCAACTGAGCAGATGCTAAGGAAAAAAATCTCCGATGGATAGGGCAGTGCTAGAAAGAGAACTGGACTCAGAGGAAGAAAGTTTGAATTCAAACCCAAACTCCATGAACCTGGACAAGCCACAAACTCTGTGGCACTCGGTCCTTAGGGTTAGAGTTGAATCTACAGGCGTGACCTCTGAACTGATGCAGCTAGCAGAGGAATGTGACTGGAGATGGATAAAGTCCACATCTGTCTGTCTGTTTCCCTCCCTCCTTCCTCTCTCTGTCTCTCTGTCTCTGTCTCTGTCTTTGTCTATCTGTCTCTCTCTCCCTCTCTGTCTGTCTGTCTGTCTGTCTGTCTCTCTCTGTCTCTTTCTGTCTCGTCTCTCTCATCTCTGTGTCTCTGTCTCTCTCCATCTGTCTCTCTCTCTTTCTCTCTCCCTCCCTCCCTCTCCCTCTCCCTTGCCATCACCATCTCTCTCTGTTGTCTGTATCCTCCCCCTCCTTTTCTCCCCCCCCCAACTCTCTCTCTCAAAATTATCTTTTGTGTTTATGTTCCAGAAATACAATGACAGCTACAATGAACCTCAGAGTAGATTTTGAAGGATTATAGAATCATGGAAAGTCAGAGCTCTAGATCCTATAATAAGCCTATGACAAGGACAGGCTTTAATTTCTACCTTGATTTTGATCTCTAATAAATGCCAAATCCTTGGCTTGCTCTAATCTGGTTTTGCCTGTCCTGCTAACCATGAGCCTGGACTTGGGTTTCAGTCTGTTTGTTTCTGGGTTATTTAGGGGGATGCAGGTAAGGTGAAAAAGATCAGAGGATGCTGTTGGCAGGGGCAGGACAGATAGTCCCTCTTCAAAGTACCCTGGCAAAAACAAGTACAAAGTACAAAGAAATAGTGTCTGGTAGGAAACATTCACTTCATAGAAATAGCCATGGAAAATCATTTCCCACTGGGAAGGCTCCACATAGCTGAGCGTCTTCCAGCATTCAAAATGGATTTGCCATAGGCTCAGTTGATAAAAGAAAAGAAAAGAAAAAAAATATATATATATATATATAAAATAGTAGCAGAGTGATGACCACAGCCAGCTCGGAGGAGGTGAGACTGAAACAATGTTACCAACTCCCTGGTCTCACTATTGCTCCAAGGATGGAGTCGTTTTCCATTACTTTTAGGGCAAAACAAAAACTACTGAACTTGGCACTGAAGACCCTTGAACAAGCTGGTTCTTACTTCACAACATCTCTCTCGGAGGATCTCCTTTCCAGCCAAAGGGAATTGCTGCTATTCCTCCACTCCATTCTCTCCTTCCTCTGCTATATGTACTTACGGCACAGAATACTTTTATTCCTTGTTTCTGTATCTCTCAACATCCTCCCATTCTCAGTCTGGGTGCTGCCTTCTCCATGAAATCTTTTCCTGGTCTCTTTCATTCCTCTCCTCCTTCCCACTCTCCCAAGAAAAACTCCTTTCTAGGGATGTGCTGGAGGCAGCTTTTATACCCCAGAAATCAGCAAACACTAAAAACAGGGCTTGATTTTTTTTGTTTTGTGGACTGTCTGGATTAAAGTGACTAAGAAAATGCTAATGATGCAGATGAAACTTCCCACTGTTCCAGTTCACACCCCTGATTCTCTTCCGCATTAAATTTTCCTGATGCCCTTTACCTGCCCGTCTCCTCGGCCCTTACACATCTAACCTCACATCATTTTGTGGATATGTATACAACACTGGGCTTCTTTGGCTCTTTCCCTGTTACAGGTAATTTCAAAAGGAGAGGAGGCTTGGCCATTCTTACAATTGAATGAAAGATGAAGTAAGATGAACACCTTGGGACAAGGAAAAGATTAAATGTCAATCTCCCAAAATAAAGGTAAATCCTGGCAAAGGGAGTGGTGAGTAACAGATGCGTCTAGTCCTGAGCCATCTTCCTTGGCCTAGTATTACTCTGCTTCTGTTTTAATTTTCTCATCAGGATGGGGGGGGGTGGTTTCAGCCTAGATAATCTCTAAGATTCCTTCATATTCTGGAAAGAGTTAAACTTGAAAACCTCCATCACCAGCTACCTGAGCCAGTACAGGTGAAGCTCTGATCCACCCTGAAATCTGATCCTCAGTTTGCTCATGGGTAAAGGAGGAACAAGGTTTAAGTTGCATTTTCAACCATACAGAGCTATTGTAAAGAAAGCAAATTACAAGCTTAGCAACCTATGTAAACTTTCTCATTACCATCATCATCATCATCATCATTAGTTAAACAAATGTGTGTACAAAAGACTAAACTAGATCGATCCCATTACCAGCAGCTTGGTGAGAACATGTTCCATTAACCCCAAGAAGCATTTTTCAAAGGCTCCTCGTGGACAAAGCAAAGCTTTTGCTCCTGAAATACTGCAGGGAGATCCTCTCTCCAAGTCTGGCCCCAATCGCCATTCTGTTTGGAGGTGCTCAGCTGTAGCCAGATGGGGGAAGCAGGTCTCCTCCCCTGCAATGACCCCATTTCCACTGCCACTCTGAATACTGCAGCCAGAGGAAACCGGGCCCTCTGCAGAGGGGAGGACAGAACAGTAGCTGAGCCATGGGCAGCTTGAGAAGAGCAGAGTCCAACTGGGCTTCCACCCCAGGCCAATCTATCCGTCCTGGCAGGTCCACCTTGTCTGGCACCTCTCCCAGTGGCCTTGACCCTGGGGCTGACTTCCCTAAGCGATGAGCCATTGGGTAGGTGGGGCCTTTCTGTTCCCCTTAGTCAAGCTTCAAAGCCATGCACTTGTGAAATCCCAAAAAGCAGTTTTTAGCCTTCAAGAAAACATAAGAAATTTAATAATGACCATGGGGATTGTAATTAGGTATTGGTATTAAAACCACTGTGCTTTATTAAAAAGATACAGAGAGAGAGAGAGAGAGAGAGAGAGAGAGAGAGAGAGAAATAGAGAGAGAGAGAGAAAGAGAAACAGAGAGAGAGAGAGTGAGAGAGAGAGATTATATCATAAGAGGCCCCAAGCAGAGTGCACTAGGTTAGAAATGTGGAGGCAAGAGACCTAAAACAGTAACTGTGCCATTCTGGGCAGGACCTAAGGAGTCCCCTGAACCTCAGATTTTTCCTCTAAACAAAGAAGAGACTGCCCCAGATTAGGTGCCTATTGCTCCTCCCCATCCTGCTGCTAAACCAAACCCAGAAAAGGACCTGCCACAGGCTGAGCCAGAGGGACTTCTGTGACACTGGCCGCCATCTCCAGGCCAGAGAGCAAGCCAAGCCCACAACACACAGGCTCCTACTTGTGAAGGGACTAAAGAGATCTGAACTGGGCCTGCAGCGGAGGGATTGGTTACCAGGGATTCAGGGCATGAGCTGAAAACAGAGAAGTGGAAGGTGATCCTGATTCAGAAGCAAGAGGTGAAATCAGCATTTTAACAAATCTGAGGCTGGAGCTAAGAGACATCTGTGGGACTGAATGAAGGCTCAGTTTTGGGACAGGAGAGTTCTGGGACACACACTCTTCCCTATGTGAGTGAGGCTGTCTGTGACTTGCTCTGAGTCAGATCTTGCTGCTATCATGGTGTGCTTCCCCAAGGAGACCAGAGTCTCATAGCAGGGTTCCCCTTGGCAGGTATCATCTGCCCTAACTTTAGGCCCAGAAATAAAGGAAACTCCCAAGGACCATTGGTGTGAGATTCTCCTCATGGGCAGAGATTCATGTCCAGCGTGTACATGAGGATGGAGCACATGATGTGTACTTTAGCTTCTTGACTCTCAGAGTCTCTTCTGGCTTTTGGCTTCAGCTTTGAGCAGGAAGATGAAGGAGACCAACCTCCCTTCAAGTTGTTGAAGGCAAAATGAGGCTCTGGGGAGAGAGGGAAGGAGCTGGCGGGCCACTTCTGGCCTTCTTGCTAACTTGCCACAGGAGGAAAGTCCAGGAACTTCCCTTGAGAAAGATCTAGGGCTCTCCTGGTTGAGCTGAGTTACCGCACTCCCATCGGGAAAGCTCCTTCACTCTGTATTGTCTTGGATCTCTATGCCCATATGCACTTGCTCTGATTTGTCTTTAGCTAGCAGCCCGGATGTCCGTTACCTTCCTCTGCATGTTCATTGTAGCATTGGTATTTGGGAGAAAGGGACTTATGCCTGGATATAAAACCTACCATCTTCCTCCCCTCCCCATTACAAACAGTGATTGCAAGTGTAGCGAAACCTGAGGACTATGTTTTCCCAAAAGTCCCATTTCTAAGGGAGCAGGCAGGTGTAATTCTAACTCAATACCATCTCTGTCTGAGGCCAGAAGAGTAGCCCCCAGCTCCAGCCTCCTGCTTTCCCTCCCAGCAGTAATTAAAATCTCTCTTGGAGAAAGAAGGAGAAGAGGTGTCTTTTCTGCCTCCCTCTGCATCACATAAGGATAACCCTATTTGACAGACTTTACTACAAAAGTCTTGAAAAATGGATTAAGAAAAAAAGGTGAGAACTAACATTGAAGTTGGACTTTACCAAAAAGAGAAGGCAGCTCTAATCTAATGGCTGAGGGAGTGAGACCTTCTATCTCCCAGCAACTGGCCAGCCAGACCCTGCTTGAACATCTTTGGGACTTGGAGCCAGGAAGACTGAGCCCAAATCCAACTACTCACCATTTATGTGATTCTGGACAAGTCACTTAAACTCTCTCAGCCTCAGTTTCCTGATCTGTAAAATGGAGTTACTTATTGCCCTGATTGCAGAAGGTTGTTGTGAGGATCAAATGAGACAGATGTACTGTTTTCAGTGTACTCCTATTTCTTTTGATAAATGCTACATAAATAGCATTTATTATTGCCAGGCTACTCTATTTGTTGGAAATTCCCATTTATATTTAGCTGAAACTCGCCTCCCTCTGTCCTCCAGGGATAAAATCCTCACTGAGCTTAGCGTGTTCCTTCATCTGACTCTGTTCTTGAGTAGAAAGCATTCCAGCGGTCTCATCACCCTGGACATCCTCTCCTGCCCACATGACGTGGAGACAACAGAAAGCCTCCCCGGAAAAACCTATGACTCCCATAGTAATGCTGATCTACAAACTTTTCCTGAGCTCTAACTGTGTGCAGTATTTGTTTATTTATCACTGTGGATAAGAGGACAGATGTGGCAAAGGCCCTGACTCTCCAGGAGCTCACAATCTAAGGAGGAAAGGGTCAAGCAAAAGGTCCAGATGGAATTCTGGAAGCAAGTTTAGAATTCAGTGTAACGACCAGGATGGACCCCAGATCATTTTCCAGATGCAGTCTGGCAAATTATGGCCAGAGTGAACTCTCTTCTCCTTTCTGATGCCATACTTCCATTAATTCAATCCTTTTTCACTAAAACATTAGAGAGGGAAGGGGAGGAAATGACCATTTATACTGGCTTATTATGTACAAGGCACGTTACTAAGTGCTTTACAAATATCATCTCCTCATGAAAACCCTGAGAAAATTAATTTTTTCCTCATTTTACATTTGAAGAAACTGACAAAACAGAGGTCCGATGACTTGCCCAGAGTCACACGGCCAGCAAAGTGTTGGAGGCTGTATTTGAACTTTGGTCTTCCTGACTCCAGGCCCAATATCACTCACTGAACCATCACCTATTTGCTCTTTTACCCAGACAGAAACAGCAGAAAATGAATCCCAGATTTTCAGATTCCAGAATTAATTTCCCTGTACCATTATTCTCATGATAAACCAGGATAAGGAAAGGCTTAAATGAAGGAAGAGAGATCTGAATTCACTTAAAAAAAACAACCAAACAAACAAAAACAAAACAAAAAACAACACAGTAACAATTTTTAAAATGAAAGTTCCAAGAAAGAACCCTATAGGACAAAGAATAATAGAAAAGCAAAGGACATTAGGTGAGAAAGTAAGTATAATATCTGTTTTGATGGAGCAGCTTGTTTTTGTCATGACCACAGAGTATGCAGAAGGGAATAATATAAAATGAGGCTGATTATGGTGGTTAGCAGCCAACCCAGGAGCAACTTAAGTGCCAATCCAAGGAACCTGAAATTTGTTTTGCAGACAAGGGGGATGTTACTGTGATGGTAATATAGTTACCATCACAGTAACAGAAGATTTGTTATTTTTTAATTAAGGCTTCTCCAAGAGAGTATTCTCCTAAGTAAGAGCCTCTACCATGGCTACGTGCCAATCAGACAACCAATTTTCATCTATGATTTATGGGGCCATAAGCCTTTGGATTCGGAAAATACAAAGCCACCTCATCGGGGACACATTTTTAGTAATTGTGCTGGGCCTAAAGGGGCAAAATTCTCTTAGAGTTAGATATAAAAGTATTCAGAAGGAGGCAGAGAACCAAAAGTTCTTTTAAGAATTGCATCCTATTTCGATCCTGTCAATCTTAAATCTTGTTTTCAAATAAAGCGTAAGTTCTATGATCCACCCATTGATGGATTATTGACATATGTAGAATATGTTCTGCTGACTGGAATGATGGGCTATACATAGAGGCAGGGTACCTATGTAGATGGGTATCTGCACATGAGCTACTGACAAAAAGTGAAGACGGCATTCCTCCAGGAGTACCTAGACAGCATAAGAAGTCACAGAGCTGTAGCTAAAAATAGGTCCATTAATTAACTCGTGCAGCAAAATATAGAACAGAGGAAACGTCTTATCATCCCACGGAATCACTGAAGGAATGGCGATGGGCTTTCTGAGATGGCAGCTCTCCACTCTGGAACAATTCTGCTAAGGCTAAGGGTGACTTCCATTACTTCAAAGTCCAAAGATTAGATGGGCATCTACCGTTTGGGGTTTCAGGCTATAAATGTCAACACAGAGAGAAGTTCACTCCTTTTTTAAGTCATTAAAACAAATTGTGCCAGGGTGCTATTTCAGAAAGTCTGAAATCAGGCTCAAATCTAGCTTCAGATATTGCCTTAGCTGCATGACCGTGCAGCAATCTGACCTCAGTTTTCTTAATTGTGAAATAGAGATAATAGCACCTTCCAACCACCAAGGGACCCACCCAAGATCAAAGGGCTAAGAAGGAGTGCAGCGGCCACATGGAGTCTCCTCCTCCTGGCCCAGTGATTTTCCTACAAAAATCTCCCTGATTTATTATGTCACAACCACCAGTTTCATTCTGGTTATCGGGTTTACAAGTCCTTTGTTCGCAAGGACTATGTGAGGGAAGGAGTAAATGGATTAAGCATACTCCGGATCAACTGAGGCAGAAACATCCCCAGAGACATCACGTGATTTGCCTCCAACCCGGGTTTCTTGGGTCCAGACCAAAAATTCAGTGTCCCACGTCTCTTATTGTCAACATTGTCAAACTACAACAAAGTGCTCTGGGCTTTTCATTTCCTCTTGGGGTTTTTAAGAAATCAGATCTGTAGGACCAGAGAAGAGCTGTTCATTCATATCGTAGTAGAGCCAGCTGGATCAACAGCTTTCCTGTTATCTCCCAAATCCCCAGCCCTCTTTCCATGCTGCCTTCCTGGCCAAGACATTACCTCATGTCCTAGTAATTTCCTTCTGTTCTTGCAGAAACCTTCTGCTCACAGGTCTCCTGACCCATCTCCCCCTCCCTCTTTCAGACCACCCAGGCACCTCTGAATAGCAAAATGAGATCCTGGATGCTCCTCACAGATGCTCCATCCAACAGCCAAACGTGGACTTACTGAGCACCTACTGGGCATCTAGCATGGGGGCCATGTGTGGTGGAGGATAGAACAAAGTGGGGAGGAAGGGACCTGGAGTTTCGCTCCATCCCTGACACTCATTTACTGGGTCATACAATTTACTGTGTATTCTTGGACAATCTGCTTTCTTTCTTTGGGTCTTAGGGTTCTCAAAGGTCAAATGGGAAGCTACTCTAATCTCTCTTATCTTCATCTTCTGGAAAATGGAGATAATGATCCATCTACTGGACTGAATTATTGTAGGGATCAGTAACACCCTGTGTACAGCACTAGATACTCTTTAGCCATTACTATTATCAGCAAACCAAGGGAAATAGTATCTATGATTCCTACCTACGTATCTTCCTTAGTTGTAGGAAATGCTGATGCCATTTTTATGTTCTCAACCACCTCTATAGTTCTAAAGACTTTTAAAAGGCCAACAAATAGGCAGAAAACTGTCCAAACACAGGATGCCCTCTCCACTGCCAGGGAGAGGATCTAGATGTGCTCCAGAATGGGCTACTTGGTGAACATTTGTGCAAACAGCCACAGTGTGCTTGGGGCAGCTACCCATGGTTCCACCACAGTTCTCCCCCACTGGATGTCTTATCATTTCTTTTGATTACTTCAGGCAGAAAGGATCCACTAGAAGCTAAAGATCTTTAACACCTGCTAATTTGAGGGATGTTGGGAATTATGTGGCAGCTAAGATGGCCTTCACTTCTCAAATGATTTCAGTGTCTTTTTCTGAAAGCACAGACACTCTAGAATTCAGGGCAATTTAAGGACCAGTAGCAGCAGGAAATGAATGGGAGGGATCAAAGTGGGGATATCAGCAGGGAATAGCAGCAAGCTAAGAAGTGTGGAAAAGAGAATGATGGGATCAGAATTAGGAAGATCTGAGTTTGAATCCTGCCTCAGACACTTAAAAAATTGTGTAAGCCTGGGCAATTCCATTGAGTCTTTCTCAAGCTCACTTTCTTCATTTATACAATGGGGATAATCATTTTCACCCAACAGAATCATTGTGAGGATCCAGTGGCACAATATGTGTACAGCACTCTGCAAACTCTAAAATGCTCTGTAATCTTTAGCAAGTGTTATCAGCAAAATAGGGGAAAAATTACATTTATGATACCTACCTTACTGGGTTGTTTTGAGAAAAGCACATTGTGAATTGTAAAGTGAACAACGAGGAGATGCCACAATACATGGGGCACCATAGTACAGAGTGCCAGGGAGCTCTCAATTCAAATCTGACCTCATATACTTACTAGCTATGTGACCTTGGGCAAGTCACTTAAGCCTGTTTCCCTGATGTTCCTCATCTGTAAAATGAGTTGGAGGAGTATTTCTGAGTCCTTTGCCAAGAAAACTCCATAATGGGGCATGAAGAGTTGGACAGGACTGAAAAATGACTCAACAACAACAAAAATGTAAAGTGGTTTTGAAATGTGAGCTACTAGTCATGGGTCATCTCATTTCTCTGTTTCTAACCCTTCAATGCCTCCATTGTGCCTGATGAGAATTCAAGCACAGTTAAACTTTTGTTCTATCTTTTGTGCTATCTTGTCTGTCTTATCTCAAACTCCTTCCCTTCATGGATTAGTCAAAAGGGCCTGGCCGCCGCCATCTATATGCCTCCCTTATTTGATTCACACATTGTAGTGAATTCTTCCCCCAGAGCTGTCTCCATTTAGATTGGATGGACTTGGAACAGTACCTGGCTTCTAGCTTGTTTGACTAGAATTTTCGCACTCTCTCATGGGTGAAAATAAACTTCCATCTAAGGAGCTACAGAGGACTAAAAGCCCTGCTGCTCCCCAGGGCATTTTCTGTGACAGGGAAGTCTGGGACCACTGCAGCAAGAGAATGCAAGGAGTGAAAGGAGAAGTGAGCCATGTGGGAGAACACAGATAAAAGGGAAGGAGAGTCACACGCTTGAACTAGAGTGGAGGCTTTACTAGGGATCAGCAGCTATACTTGTCATGGAACACCTAGTAGCTAGTTCATAGCCCCTGTGCTTCTCTCACATTCTCTTTCTCTCTGTCTCTCTGTCTCTGTCTCTCTGATTCTGTCTGTCTCTGTCTCTGTCTCTGTCTTCTTTCTCTTTCTGTCTTTTTTTCTCTCTCTTTCTCTTTTTCTGTCTCTCTCTCTCCCTCCTTTCTGATCCACCCAGTCCTTAACTCCTCTCTCTCCCTCTGACAGTCGGTTTAGAGTAGTAGAAGAGAGAAGAAAGAGATCCACCTTCCCTCAGCTGTTTGTCCAGTCCCTGCCAACTTTTGTGTTTGATGCTTACTGGTGTTCCTGTTCTATGCAATAGGAACAGTTATTAAGGGATGTTGTGATTTAAGCATCACATGACGATCTGGAATTGGTTCAAGTGTGTGGTTCAAGACTGAAGAAGGGATGGGCAAACATAAGAGGGTGAGTTCTCGCAGGCCTTCCTGATCTGATTTTTCATATCAGGCTGATGGGACCAAGAAGTCCATTAGATTACATCTGCAATTTTAGGAAATGCTGTGATATCTCTAATCCAGATACCTTTTGTATCTGGAGAAAGACTTAAAAAAGCCAACAAGCCAGTGAAAATGGATAAATGCATAAATGGAGTGCAGTGATAAATGGAGCGTGTTTGTTCATGATGATCCCCGTATTTGTCTCCTGTTTACAATTTACAAAGAACTTCCATGTGTTGCTTATTTCATGGGGGGAACAGAAATGGAAACCCAATTAGGGCAGCAGATCAGTCAATACTTTGTAAACACATCTTCCATACAATTCTCAGCCCACACCCAGCCTGGTTTAATGGAAGTTAAGACTGGAAGAGTGTCTGAGATGATCTAATCCGACCCCCTCCTTTTAGAGATGGGCGACTAAAACCTAAAGTAGTTAAATGAGAATCACACATTCAGTTAAGCAGAAGCTGGGTTTCCCCTCAGATCTACTGGTTATAAATGTAATTGTCTTTTTGTAAAATGGCATTATTCCTTATATGTGGCACTATCTCTTAATTCCTCCTGTCTTCCTCCATTGAATTCTTACTCATTCTTCAAGAGTGTATCCAAAGCTACCTCCTCCAAGAATCTTCCTTGACTCTTGTCAACTGGAAATGAGCTTGCCTTGCTCAGACTTTCCATGCTCCTCTGTAAACAACTTTGCATACTCTTAATTTGTTCAATTTTATTTCATCTAGGTAGTGTTAAGGGACGGGTCAATTCCCCAAGAACCTCCACAGCTTTGGATCATAATATCTGAAGGAGCTGCAGGGCAACCTTTGCCGACACAGGTGTTGCAGACTGGGAATGAGATAAATTGGAGGCAGACCAGGAGGAGGGAGGTCAGACCACGCAGTGGTCACTCAGTAGGGAGGTCAGAGAACAGTGACTGACTCTCAGTCTCCCTGTATCATCCTCTCACAAGAGGAGATCCATTCTGCAGGTCTGGGTTGGATCCCCAGCAGCCACTGGCAGGTGGCCCTGGTAGCACAACATATGGCACCTGAATATAGGATATAAGAAGTACAAGAATTACAGGAAGAAGCAGCCACAGCCACAGCCATGTTCCTGAGCTGTTTGTGAGAAGGATCCTTCCAGAGTTCCTTCGATAACCCATGGGGAAGGAAAGGAATAAGAACCCCGGTAAGACTTTTTTAGTCGGGGGTAATCAAATGGGCCAGCACTTAAAGGGCCAAGCCAGGAGACTGATGAAAGACTCAAATGCCTGATTACAGTCCTCTTCTCCTTTTGAAAGTCTGCATCCATGCTAAAATCAATACCTGCTTCAACCAGAGGCAATAGTGCTGCTTACATTGCTTAGTGTGCGGACCATGCTGGGGGGGAAGGGAGGAAGGGGAATAACAGCAAAAAATGGGGAATTGTTAAGGAAGGGAGATCCTCCACAGCTGTGGATCACAGCATCTGAAGGGGCTGCAGGGAAGCCTTTGCTGACACAGGTGTTGCGGACTGGGAATGAGATAAATTGGAGGCAGAGGGAAGAGGAGCGAGGTCAAACAACACAGCGGTCACTCAGTGGGGAGGTCAAAAAACAGCGACTGCCTCTCGGTCTCCTTGTATCATCCTCTCACAAGAGGAGATCCACTCTGCAGGTCTGGGTGGGATCTCCAGCAGCCACTGGCAGGGGGCTCCCGTGTTACAACAAGGTAGGTTTCATATTCCACTATCTGACCGTAAGCTCCAGGAGGGTAATAGCCGGGCTTTATATTTTTCGATCTCCACCTCATCAGCCAGCCAGTGCTCAGCACATAGTAACTATCTAATGAATATTTATGAAACTGAATTCAATTTAACAGCATTGGAGCGAGTCAGAACACCCAGTTTCTACTTCTAAGTCCATCAGAATCTCACTGTATGATATTGAACTAGTTTCTCTTCCTCTTGGGGCTTCAATTTTCTCTTTGGAAAAATGAGGAGACAGGAATAGATGATTTCTATGTTTTTTTCCAATTCTAATATTCTATAATCTCTAAATAATGGTTCATAATTATGTAGAACATTACTATTTCTAAAGCATTTTCACAATCGGCACTTCACATTAAGCACTCGTGTAGAATTCAGTGTTTGGCCCCTAACAAAAGAGCTTTTCAGTCTAGAAGGGTAAATATAATTATGCCCATTGTACAGATAGGGACACTGAGGTTCATAATTTGAAGGTGATAGAGCTGGAAATAAGAGAAAGGGGACCCAAAACCAAGTCAGTATTCTTCCATAATTCTCTAATTGGGGGGGTGAGAAGGGAAGAAAATGCATAAATCATCATCCACCCCCAGGCTAATATAAACATCTTTGCATTGCTAATTTATTTCCAACTAAATGACTGGTCTAATCAGAAAAGGTTTCATAGAGGAAATGACATTTGAAGGGATAATACATAGTTTATTATGACAAGTTCATATTATTGTTATTAAGATTCTCTTTGACTAGCCCCATGCTAAAAAGAAGTGGTTTTTGAATGATCTGTAAAAGCCATTTGGGACACTGGAACGAGTTAGAGAGTATTAATATGGAAAGGTGATCAAGACTGGAAAAAGAAAAATGTGCTGTTGTGGAGTCGGAGAAATGTCTGCTGTTTCAGTCTGGAATAACTGCCATGTTCCAGGAGGCAATGGGTACAGGAATGAAGCAAGAGGGGCAGGGACTGTCTATGGAGGCTTTGAACAACAGCTCCGGACTAATTAGAAACAACGTGCAGTTTGATGACACTTTATAGACTTCAATTATCATACTCGGCAGGAAGGAGCTTTCAAACATCTGTATGATGATTATATTCTATTGGGATGTCATTTACAGTGCAAAGTATTAAAAAACAGGGCCAAAAATCAATTATAATCTCTCTTAATGAGCATGTTGTTCGTCTGAGGGATTTGAATGAATCTATCGTGGAAACTGTCTTAAAAATCTTTAAAAGATTGAGGGCAGACATTGGGAACTCATTTAATCATGAAAAATCAGCCGAAAAAATCTCTTCCCTTTCCTAAAGTGTTTTATTGGCTAATTTAAAATATCTTAAATGATATTTTAAACACAATTTACATCTGAAATACAGGCTAGTTCCTCCAGAATACAAAGAGATCGGATTAGATGACTTAGAAAAATTACTCTGGAGAAGCTCGGTGGCACAGGAGAGGAGTTCAAATTCAGCCTCTGATAGTCACTAATTGTGTCTGCCTGTGTAAGTCACTCCAGTTGTTTGCTTTAATTCATTGGAGAAGGAAATTGCAAACCACTCAGGATCTTTGCCAAGAAAACCCCAAGTGGGAGTCACAGAGTTAGACAGGACTGAACAACTACACAACTCTAGTTCTAATATTCTGTAGGTTAGGGGGCAGCCAGATACACCAGTGCTGGAATCAGAAAGACCTGAGTTCAGATGTGACCTCTGTCACTAACTAGCTCTGTGACCCCAGCGGCAATTCTGAAATGCTGTTTGCCTCAGTTTCCTCCTCTATCAAATGGGAATAATAATAGCATCTTACCTCCCAATTGGATTTGTTGAGAATCCAATGAGATACTTGCATACTCTAATGCCAGTTGAGGTTCTAAGGCTCTCCTCCCAGATCTAATAATCTATTTTCTAAGGTCCCATAAAACTCTGGCATTCTTTTCTCTGATGTTTCCTTAGTTCTATCAAAAAGAAAAAAGAAAAAGAAAGAAAAAAGAACAGTTCATCCTTAAAACAAATGGGCATAATCAATTGAGCAAATCGGATTCACACACTGGCCATGTCCAAAAACTGCCATCTCATTCCAGATTGTTTGAGTTCTTAGCATTTTAGTTGGTAGCCTACAAGTTTGCTTAGATTTCTCCAAATCTGTACTTTTCAGCATTTTCTTTAGTGCAATCATATTCCATTCAACTCATATGTCATGATTGGTTTAGCTGTGCTTCAGTTGGGAGGAAGGGTACCTACTCTGTTCCCAGTCCCGTTCCACTTTCTCTGCTCATAGGTGTCCAAAGCTTCAAGAATAAGATATCATTGGAAAGACGCTGGGATCTCCTCATTTCCCCTCCCTACCCTTTGGGTCACTTGCAATTTTGATTCTTTTGAGATCATGAGACTCCATCACTTGAAATGATGTAGCAACATCTGGAAAGAACCAGTACCCAGTGCTGTATCTTTTAGATAAGTAAATTTTGAAGAACAAATTCAGGGAGTTAGCCACAGAGTTACATATTTTAATCTGGTAAATATACCAAAAGTCTTAAATTTGGAGGATGGGCTGTATGATGTTTACTTGGTTTTCCTATGTGATTATTAAATAAGCCTCTTTCTAGTGATCATAAGTCTTACTGAGGAGGTTGTGAAGTATTCTGAAGTTTGATGTCCAATGTCCTCCATGAACAAGAGGATTTGGTAAAGTTCACCAATTGAAAAAGAACTATTTTCTACTCCTTCTTTCTGAAGGATCTGCTCCTTGATGCTGGTAGGTGTAATTAGCCAGCACATCTCAAGGTTTGATCTGTGTCAATAATTAGAGGCTCACTGAACAAAGACGTCTTTATGGACACACCTATCAAGAAATCTAGTGTGATTTTCACATGTATACATGCGCATCCATGCGTGTGACTGTGTGTATACATGTAAATATGAGACACCTTGTTGACGGAGGACTTTTAAGCTACATTTAGTTTCAAATGCTTTTGAGTAATCGACAAAAATGTGAAAAGGGCGACATCCTGGTTTCTGACGATTCCACACATCTCGAACATTCTGTGATTTTTGCCATTTTTAGCCCAAGCTGACTTGGAAAGGAAAGTCTCCTGCCAAATGATTAATCACACTGTGGCAGCCTTTGGGGAGGAGGTGCTGGAGGGCCATCTCTCACATCCCCCTCCTGCACCACTGGGCAGGTCCATCCCTGCCTATGCACAGAGAAAGTGCTTCATTCTCCAGCCCCAAGACGACACTTTTAGGCACTTCTTACTTTGCCATGGGAGGATGATTTAGAAGGGAAAATGATGGTCACTACAGCTTTAAAATCATATTGGTTGCTATAAGATATCCCGCAATTCTTTTGTCTGTTCCTGGAGTCTAAGATGTCCAGGGAAAGGGGAAGTAATCTCGGCCAATAAAATCCAGATTGCTCCCTCCCATTAAATCTGGAATATAGCTTGAGCATTGCTCTCCTCCACCCACCAAACCATTCCACCCTCTCCACCTTTTGAGTGTTAAAGGTGAGCCAATTACGTGCCTTACTGATCACACAGTGTGGGCTTCTGAACCTGTCCTCTTCCCTCCCCCATTCCCTTCTGTGGCCTGCCCCCCACTTTGCTCATCACTGCCTCCCACTCCAAAGAGCTGCTTTCATGCATGAAAAAGTAGTGGATCTGTGTAAAGTTCATATTATACAACACTGTGGAGGAGTAGGGTAAGTCCTATATGTAAAAGGTTCAAAAGAATATTATGCTTAAAATCACAGAACTGAAAAATTAAAAAAAAATGGAAGCAAATCCCTTGACATAAATCAGATGTGGTTGAAGATTGTTTAAATACATTTTCACATTTTCAAACCACATATAGGAAGGTTAAAGGGAAAGGGAGGAAGGTAGAGAGCAGGGAAGACTTGTCTCCAAATTTCAAAACAAAGCAAAACACAAACAAATGCTCATTTCTGCCTAGTAATTCCTCTTACCAAATCCCTGCTAACTCCATTAGTAACCTTTGCAACAGGAAGAATAAACACTCTCCACCCAAGGCCCAAACCAGTGACAGCGATTCTGAATTTAATTATGGGAATGGGATTCCATGTGTACTTAATTGCTGAGTAGTAACACAACCACTTTCATTACTGTTTATGTCTTTCGATCCCCATTAGCGCAATACCCAAGGTTCCCCATGAATAATTAGATGGGGGAGGAGGGTTCCCTGCAAACACCCTCAGCCTGGATGCCTGGGAAACGGCACATCTTGAATCCAGATGCTGACATGACAACATCATGAAAACATAATTTGAAAATCCAAACTGGCACCATCATGATGATCATATAAAAGAAATATGGGCGCATAAAAAGAGTGGCGAACAAGCATGACCCAAACTAATGGGATCCTGTAAAATCCGATGCAGCAAATAAATAAACGATTTTGACATTTCAGCCTATTTGGCTCCATGTTAATGGATGCCATTCCATATTCATGGCATATGGGATCTTGTTCCTTCTCATAGATGGTTCTATATTATCCAGACTTCTCAAATCCAGGCACCTTGGCAGATGTGCACTAGTCACGGTGGGAACTCAGTCATTTGTTCTTTCCTACTTCACAAACATTCACGAACCATCTTGGAGGATAGACTGTCTTCCATACTGGAGATATAACAATGGGTAAACCATTTCCCAAACAGCTTATTAAAGAGTAAGATGATACAAAAGTACGACGGAGGAAGAGTAAGAGGATGAGGGAGAGGGCGTATGGAGGATGAGGGAGAGGAGGAAGAGTAAGGGAAGGAGAAGTAGTGCTTAAGAATTTGTGAGGAAAACACAACAACCCGCTAAGTTAAGTAGAGCAAATGTTAGTATCTCCATTTTACAAAGGAGGAATTTCAGGTTCAGTCAGCAAAGTCATATAGTCAGATACCTACTATGTGTTGGGGTGAGCCGCAGGCAGATTGCTCACTTCCAGTCCAGTGGGCTTGGGCAGATAGAAAAGAGAGACTGAACAGAATGTAACATGAGAGATCTGGGAAGGGAGGGACTCTAAAAAAGTACCCTATGAATGGGAGGGGGCTGGTAGGAATCTGGGAAGCCTTCTGGGTGGAGATACCTCCAGAGTGGATCTTTGAAGAAGAGGAAGGATGGGAACATTTCTTGATCTAGATCCTGTATCTTCATTTACTTATCCAACAAACAGGCAGTGAATTTCTATTGTGTGTAGGATCTTGTGCTAGGTATCACATGGAATACAAAGATGAGATGGGGAATACAAAAAAGCAGATCCTGACCTTAAGGAGCATACAGGTGATCCACAAACCTTTAATTCATTTCGCGAATTGTGCATATGTGCATATAAGCAATGCTCCTTCAATAATAAAATTAAACTTTTCTGCTTGATCATATTTAAGCAACCCAGCACCACACTCTTAGTTCATTCAAATACATACTAACAGCAACCTATATTTGTATGACATTTTACAATTAACTATGGGCTTCCACCAGCATTAAATTTAGGTTAAGTATAGACCATGTGCTAGAGAGAGGAGCTGTTGTATCATGGGCTGTTTTTCAGAATAATATTGTTAAATGAACACAATAAAATGTGTAGGATTACCAAGAAAACCAATCGTATTGAAACAAAATACTGTAAAAGTATTAAGTTTATAGACCTTAAGTTACATAGCTCTTGTGTCAGGAACTGGGGATGGCAAAAAGGAAACTGCTTTCTCTGGGAATTTGTCCTTGAGCTGAAAGAATGACTAAAGCTCAGACAATTGCAATCACATAGTTTGTGATGGAGATAAGACGAGAATACAAGTTCTAAGGCCATCCTGTCTTCCCACTTCTCCCAGCTGTCTCTAAGTTCTCCCAGCATTCCTTATACCATCACCCCTGTGCAATCATATATCGGTCCTACTTTTGATTTAGGGGCATTAAGTATTAAAACCTCAATAGCTGAATCAAAGCCCTTGGAGGGGTTGTCAGGGACCCCCAGGGGGGGATGATGAAGGCTCTTTCCCATCATTGGGAATCTGGGTAGTAATGGCCACTGACCAGGTGAGAGCACATATAATAGTACTGTATTTTTAAAGGGCCCCTTTTCCTTACTTGAATTGATCTCACATTAGCATTGAATAAACTGTTTAGCTGAAAATAAAGAAAACCTAAAAGTAGGTTAGCATAAGTAATTATATATGGTATCCGTTACCTTCAATTTTATCAATTAATTTAAAAATTGTTACCTGGCATATCAGAGACAGTAGGAACTTCTGGTTGCAGAATTAAAGAATGTTAAATTTGGAAGAAACTATTGAACATAAGACACATAAGAAAAGGGATGTTAAGATGTGGAATAAAACATCAAGCTGGAAGAATGCTTAGGACATTAACCACAGAATATTACAGCTCAAAGAAACTAGGTCAGAGAATAAAACTATACAATGCACAAAATGTCAGAGCAGAAAAATACAGAGCACAAAATGTCTAAGCTCTCGGAAGTAAGATACACTCACAGAAGTGAAATATCATTGGGAAATACTGAATAAAATAAATAAAAGTACAGTGGAACTTGGAAAATGTGACTATGGGATTTTCTAAGTTGACATGTAGCCTGTGGGGAATCATTCGACTTGTATACCACTGCCTCAGTTGAAAGATGAGGAAACTGAGACTTCAAAATTGTGAGTGACAGGAAGTCAGGGGAATTAATTGACATAGGACATGGGTCTCTTGATTTCCGATTTAGAATTATTTTCACCATGATTATTCTTTCTATCACAGGATAAATAATATCACAGGATAAAATTTTAAACAAATTTTATGGATGACTACTTGGAAGAAACCATTATCATAGTTTATACTACATAGTTTTTTATGTTTTACAAAGTACTTTCACACTTTATTTCAATCCTCACAAAAATCCCATGGGGGAGGGGTGGAAAGGATCCTTATCCCCATTTCTCAGATATGGCACAATGTGGTAGTGATCTAACCAGGGTCCTATGATCCACCTACATCCAGCGTCATTTCACTGTCAAGCTTTCCTTGAAGAAAGTTTTATAACCAATCGCCCAACCCATGAGTATTCAGTAACTATACTGACATCCATTTTAAGTCTTTCACAGACCTGTTGCTGTCTAAATGTGATAGGGTCTCATGTGCTAAAAAGTTCATTAGTTTACTCCATTCAAAAATCCCTTGAACAAAAGGCCTTGTAGGGGGGCTCTGAACGCTCAGCTGACTGCGATCAAGCAGCTCCACCATCATTTCTGCATTTGAGCAGGGACACATCCATGTCAACCCTAGCAGAAGAGAAGCCCAACTAATGAAACTCTGTGTAAGCTGTAATTACATTGTCTCTATGAATGGCACTTGGGGTATTGTGAACAGATTGTATGCGTTAATTCACGCAGGGCCTAATGAACCATTCCCTGTTCTACAAACTTCATCACTTGATTTAATTAACCCTCATACCTATAGATGCCCAAACCACCAATCATAACAAGAGGGAAAGTCCCCAAGTACAGCACTTTAGGGATGTTGCCATGGTGGGGGAACTAACACAGCCTTCCTTGAGTGGGACTAGGTCAGTCAATAAACAGCTGGGCTGTATACGCTATAGAGAGATTATTGGATAGATGGGCATTTTATGCATATATGTTCATTTATAAAATGTTATAGAATAATGATTATTGCAACCTGTGAGTGGTTACATTGGGTAGAGAGTAGGCATTGGAGTTGGGAAGGCTCACCTCTTACATCGAGCCGCTCTGTAACTATTGGAAAGTCTCAGTTTTTTGTCTCAATGTCCCTAGACAAATCCCAGACTATAATTTGTACAAGTACATAGTATTAGCTAAATTTTATGCATAGAGGAAGGCCCGGCATCGATGAAATCATAGGACTACACATCTACCCCTAACAATGCCTTTCCCTGGGTATAGTAGAAACAATCTTGTATTTAAGATGAGAACCCTGAGCTTCAAACCATCCCTTTTACAAATGACTAGTCATGGGACCTTAGTCAATTGATTTCTGTTCTCATGAACTTAGTTTCTTTACCTTTGGAAAAAAATGGGATTGGACTAAATGGTCTCTAAAGGGCAATTTGTTTTTACTGAGGAATTCATTATGTCCACTGAAGTGGAAGATGTGCTATACCAGCTGTTATTTGAGAACTCAAAACAGGCATGTCAGAGATAAAAGGAATCTCAGACTATAAAAAACAAATAATACCAGAAAAGGAAGGGTCAAAGGGTCTTTCTATATTATCACTGAAAATAGAATTAACCTAAAAGATGTTTTGTTTTTTCCAAGCACGATAACAAAGGGCCATCCAAAAGTTGAGAAAATAAATGTTGGTACAGATATTTATTTCTTTTTAATATTATAAAAAAGTCATAAAAGAGTACCATTTTCAAAAAAAAATAGGTTAGTAAGCCAAGTTTCTGTAACAAAATAAGGCTAAGGAATGGACTGCTAAGCAACCTGGAAGTTTTGATGGCAAGTTAAAGAATTTCTCTCCCATTGTCTTCTTCATAGATCACTGACATTTATGGGTAATCCATCTAGTTTCCTGCCATTTGAGAATATGCTACTGTTCAAAGCTCTCCTATAGAGCCCTGAATAAGAAGGATGTTTCCACTGGGTGTTGTGGAAAGAATGATGCACTTGGAATCAGAAGGCCTGGGTCCAAGTCAATATGTTGTAGGTGACCAATCACGTGACTTCCATTCTAATGTTGTGTCTGTACACAAAAGCCTTCATGTTACTGCTCCCGGAGGGAAGAAGGGAACTGTCCCTTCAGTGAGATGATGAAAAGTATGGCCAAATTTGCCTTTCTCACAGTAACACAACCTTTTTCAATGGCCTCTTAAAGACATGGAAGCAGATTTTTGGTTTAACTTGAGGGCAATGTTAATAACCAAATGAGCTGTCCAAATCTGAAATGCAGAGGCAGGAAGTTTCCTGTCACTGTAGGTCTTCAGTAGGGTCTGAATAACTACTTGCTTGGGAAGTTATCAGGTTGCTTCTTGGTCAGATAAGAATCTGACTACATTCTATGAGATGAGTTTTAAGAAGAAAACACTAAGTTCTATGAATTTCAGAACTGTGAATTAAAGCTACTGATTCCCATAATGCAATTTGGTATCTTTGTAAGTAAAAGACAAATTTTGCCAATAACTTCTAAGCTCAGAGTGAGCCTTCTCCCCATAAAGAAGCATATAAATAGCACTAATTTCTCCTTTTATATTTTGGTGTCCCGAGGGATCTAATTTTTTATCAAATAACAGGACAGGATCCTCATTTAGTTTTATTAGTGCAGAAAGGTCAATAAAATGAAGAAAATGTACATTTGCCATGGCAACACTCTCTTCCCTTGTATGTGATCATTTACTTAAATGTTTCTTAGAATTTTTCCAGAATAAAGAGAGCAAATACATACAGGGACTAATGGCTTAAGCATAATTGCCTATTTATTAAGCCACTGGGTATCAAAAGCAGCTCCTTTATAGATGGGAAAGCTTAGTTTCAATTTTATCACTCATAAAGTATAATGGGTAAAACCTGGAAAAACTGATTCGAAGCTCTAATTAAATTTGCTGGAGAGAATGCTGATTTGCTGAAACATCCCTGAAGGGATTGTTCACTTCTTTGGCCCAATAACATACATGATAGGGTTCAGATCTAGATTAGGAAGCAAAATAATGCTGTCGAATGCAACTGGACTAGATTGAATCTTGCTCCTTCCGATTCTTATTCTTCATTTCATTATCATGGTCACATTTTATTCTTATTGTTCTGGCTCTTTATGTTGATTCATTATATTAATTATGTACAACAAAGAGCCTTCATTAAGCTAGCCTGCAATTTTGTCATGCAACATTTGGAGTTTGGTCATTTAAGTGAACCACTTGAGCTACATGTACAAAGACAAATTAAAATAGACTAGGAAGGGAAAAAAAAAAAAAAAAAAAAAACTTTATTCCAGAGTGTAATTAAAAAGGGTTTTAGTAATAGATATTTGCAGGAATAAAAATAACGATTCTTGCCAATTATTTCTCCAGATCCTATTAGTATTAGTAAGAGTTTAAGACCATGGGCTATTCAGTGGGAGAGGCAAAAAACCATACATTTTAGGAGGACTCAGAGGGTCCTCCCCATACTAGTTGGCTTGGGGAAAGGGAATATAAAGTAGTGCTCAAATAACCTATGTTCAGCCTACGATTACTACATTAATCCACACTATCTGAATTCAGGTGGAAACTTAACAAAAGAACTTTCAATTTATATTTCTCTCAATTCATTTCTAAAGACCGAGCCTATCAGAAAACAATGGATCCATTCTGGACTCTTTCAGCAAAACAGTTGATCAGGGTGCTGTTCGGCTGTCTGTTTTGGATACCATGCACACTGTTTTAGTGGTGCTCTAGTCTAAATCATACCCAAAAGGAATCCTCACTGCAACTGTATTGACAAGTAGATGTCCATTCTCTGTTTGGAAGATCTCCAAGGAGGAAGAACACTTACCTCTCCCAAAGACACATCTCATATTATTGGGAAGTATGTTTTTATACTAAACTCTTTTTTTGTAACTTTCTTCAATTTCTTTTGGTTCTACTCTCTGGAGCAAGACTGAACAAATTTAATCTTTCTTTAAAAAAATAAATTTAATAGTATTTTATTTTTTCAAATACATGCAAAGACAGTTTTCAACATTCACTTTTGCACTTTTGTAAAACCTTGTATTCCAAATCTACCCCCCCCCAAGACAGCAAACAATCTGATATAGGTTAAAGTTTACTCTTTCTGCAACAAAATCGCCCTACAGATACTTGAACATATTTCTATCCCCTCTCTTATCCGTTTTTATCCTTGCTCAGAAGAAATTCCTTGATATTAGAGATTGTTTCATTTATTGTATTTTTATCCCCAGTGTCTGGCACAATTAAAGATGTTTATTAGTTGACTGATATATCAGAGACTCAGGGCCATTTTGGAAAGCTAAGGCTATTGGGAAAATTGTCATGCTAAAATCAGTATTTAAGCCACATCCACAATCAGGGTAGGTAATTATGTAAGTAAGTCACAGTCTTCTTTCCTCTTTTGTAAAACTGTAAGTCACAGCCATGTAGTCTTAGGGGACTCCTGTGATGAGCCTGTAAATCACCATCCTAGGTCTCTGATGTGAGTATGCAAAATAGAAATAACCCTTTGGTTTTTGTTGTGATCATAAAAAAATCACAAGGACATATAAGTCTAGGTCACTTTCAGGAGGAGATTTCATTGAAGCCTGCTGTTTGTTATTACATACAGCAAGTTAAAACTCAGAATGGTAGCTGTTCCATGTTCTTAAGCCGATGTTTAAAACCCATACAAAACCACTGGCATCGTGATTCAAGGTCAAACCTTTTGGCAATCCAAACCATTTACATTTGGCAAGGAACCATTTCCTGTTTCAAATGCAAATTCAGTTTTGTTCAGTCTTTTACTGTTCCTATTATTTTAAATGGATAAAATGTGCCTATTTGTGCCCCTGCTGAATGCTGAATATAACAGGAGATTTGACTGATGTGACAGCTTGGAGTCCCAGAATCAGACTCTCATTTGGGATGGCAAAGATCACCTAGAGCAGGAAGGAATGCCTGCTTCCAAGTCATGGTGGAGCCTCTGACTAAAGGTCTCTGGTGAGCAGAAGCGCCCATTCCACTACGGGACAGCTCTGACATGGTATTTGGCTAGAAGGCTGCCGTTGTTCAATCTTCTCCGCAGCTTCTCCCATTGTGGCTACTTTTGTCCTTGGGCCAAGCAGAGAAGGTCCAGTCTACAGCCATTCCAATTGCTCCAATACTCGATAGAGTCGGAATTTGAGCTGTCTTGACTGGGGAAGCTCTTGCAGCACTTTGGAAAATCCTCAGCACTGAGTCCGGAGCTTTGGAGCTTGCTAGCTCTTTTACTAGCTATCTGCCCTTCAACAAGGCACTTACCCACTTAATACCTCAATATCTTCTTCTGTAAAATAGCTGGCTTCCCCAGACTGTGATACAACTCAATGATATGAAGGTCAGACCTACCATAAATTATAAAATGTCATAGAAATATGGCTATCATCATTATTCAGTTAATATTTCTTGAGTGCATACGATAGGGAAGGCTCCAAAAGAGGGATGATTCAAAGGCAACTTTTTCCATGAAGGAATCTTTGCTCCTGCTGCTTTTGTTAGGGTAACACAGACCTCACACTGATCTTGTTTTGTAGCTTCCAACACACCTATTCTACATTAAGCTTTCAGATGTTGGTGAATTATCCTTCAAGCTTGACAATAAACTCTCTGAGGGAAGGGGCTTGGCCTCCCAGTACTTAACTTGATACTTGACACAGAGCGGGTGCTTAATAATGTCTTTTATATCATATTCTATTATTGTAACAGCAATATAAACATGGAGGACACATGTTGTTCTTCAGTTATTTTCAGCTGGGTCTGACCACTTGAGTCCCCCTTGGGAGTTTTCTTGGCAAAGATACTAGAATGGTTTGCTTTTTTCTTCTCTAGCTCATCTAAAAGAGGACAAATCAGTGGCAGACAAGGTTAAGTGACTTGCCCAGGGTCACACAGCTAGTAAGTGTCTATGGCTGGATTTGAACTCATGAAGGTGAATGCTCCTGATGAAGGTCTTGGAACTTTGTGCACTATGAGGCCTCCTATCACCCAGATAAGTTGCAGCCTTTGCTCTCCAGGAGAATAGAGTCCCTTAGTGGAGAAACATATGTCTCTTCCACCCCCCAAAATGATGATAATATGAACTGATTGACATTCTAGCCTGTGTCCTTTCCGGGTATCCATGCAATGGTCAGATGGGGAAAATCTCACCCCTAGTCCTTTGGATGGACCTTCTCTGAAGGATTCAGGGGAGATAGTAGACAGGAGTTGTTTAAATTAAAAGAGTATGACAAAGTTATCATTGTCACCAATGGAGATCACACTTGTATGAATGAAATCACAGTTTTGCCACCGTTTTATACACCCAATTTTTGAAGTATAAACAGTCAACATTTATAAGGTGCTTCAAGGTTTACAGGTGCTCTGGAGATACTGAAATCCCTCTGACATCACTACCTTGTCAGTTAAGTACTGCAAGCAGTCAATAATGCATTACAATACAATCAAATCCCCTAATAATTAGAGGAAAGGAAATCCAGACAATCCCAGAGCCATTTGGACCATCGGGATGTCCGAAAAGGGGGAGGGGGCACAGCTAACAAACACCCAATGTGGTCAGACTACATTGTTGGGGAGAACTGTCTGTCTAGAAATATGCAGTGATATGTTACTGCTCAAAACTTTTCATCTAATAAATCTACTTCATTATAAAATATATAAAATTATATATTATTATATAATAGTTTAGTATTATAAAATAAAATACAAAAATATTTCCAGATGATCTATTTGAAATATCTGTAATAGAAAAAATCGCCAACAAAATTCAAGTAGTTGAAGAATAGCAGCATAAATTATGGTATAGCACAGTACCCAGCACATATTAAGCGCTCGGTAATTACATGTTTGTTTATTGAGAAGGGAAGGAGAAAGGGAAAGGGAAAGAAATAGGAAAGGGCAAAAGGGAAAAGAGGCAAGATAGTAGTCTCTAGAACTTCTCAGACAGAGAAGGAACAGCAAGAGCATCCTTTACTTCTCTGTTGTTTGTGACTAGCACAGGCTTATTGAATGTTGAGATTTTGCTCTCTAACATTCATGTTAGATCACTTGTTCTTGCTTATTAAATTTATAATCATTTTATTACAAAAACCCCATATATTATGGGAAAGTGTGAAAGAGAGGTCCAGATAAATTTTATGTAAAACGGTTCACTGCCAGCTGGGAGGTCAGGGAATGTTTCTTGCAAGATGAAGTATCTGAATTAGACCTTAAAAGAAAGGAGGCATTTTGACAGATAGGTTGGGGGTGGGAGTAGTCATAAGATCTTTTTAGAGTCGAAAGGATCTTAGATGTTAGAAATTGTCCAATGTAGCCTCCTCATTTTGCAGATGTGAACAACTATTTGTTCATCAGAGCTGTGGCTGTATTTTCTGCATTATGGGGTTCATGTGCCTGAAAGGGCTGCAACTGGTGGAACTCGGATCCTCACATAAAAAGGAAAAGAATACTGTTGTAAAATGCGACATGCTGCTCAGGACTAAGGGTACAACATTACCCCCTCTCAGTAATTCACCCTGGCACTTGGTACTGAAGGCTAAATGCACGGCCTTGTCTCCATGAAGCTTCCACTTCAGAAATGACAATAAGACAAGGCTTCGAATTTAACAAACTTTAAAGGCACCTCCCAGAGAGGTGGTGACAAGGTAGCTTGGCCATGTTAACCGTGGAGTCCAAAGGCAGAATGAGGTACAGAAGTTTGAATCCCGGCTCCTCCTCTAGTTTGTGACGTTGGCAAGTCACTTAATCGATGTGAGCCGAGTCTCAGTTTCCTCTCTGTACAATCCGGAGAATAACAGGACTGCCTCACAGGCTCACTGAAGGAGATCATATTTTTTAAAGTGCTTTTCAGGTTTTAAAGTGCCATATGAACACCAGCTATCAGTGGTGGTAGTAGTAATCTAAGTATTAAAGTGTAATGTGGCCTTAGCAGGAACCCAAAGCAGTTTCTGCTTTAATATAATCATTATACAACTCGACCATCTGTCACATTCACCTGCTGACAGGCAACGGGCCATTGGGCCCATCCCCTAACAAGGCACCGGGTATATTATCTAAGGTCAGGGTTAGGAGACTGTCATCCATCAAGGACCACTTAACTACCAATGGACATGGCCCTAACCGGTGGGAGGGACATTTGTGGTCTGCTCAGAGTCTGCTGGGAGAAAAGTCAGTATGAAATCAGAGCCTCACAGCACAGCAGCTCCGATACATGCTAACTCTCTGTGAATCAGTCTCCCTCTCTGTAAAATGGCGCTCTTTGGGCCATTTCCCTCATGGGCACATGTGCAATATGCTTACAGTCTGAAAGACCTTTAGAAATGTGGATTTGCACTATTATTATTATCTCCCTTATTTACAGAGCACACAACTGAAGCCCGAGAAAAGGCTTGTTGAAAGTCACGCAGCCAAGTCAAATCCAAGTTTCTGAGTCTAATGAGAAATGTGAGCCTTTCTTTCCTCTCCTAGAAAATTGGAGGAAGCTTGAGTTTTGCACCTGAAGTAACAATAATAATAATAATAAAGAGCTTACTCATATATGGCTTTATGGTTTTGCAAAGCACTTTACAGATCATCATTTGATAGGAAGAGCACATAACAAATCATTAAATGGATTTTTTGGTAAAATAGTCTACCATGGCCCTCAGGCCGACTATGCAAAAATATTAAATGCCAAATCGAGTCTGACGGTAATTGGATTAATTCCACAGAGAATGGACAAAAGGGTGGGGAGGAGCCATCTTCCTTGCTGCTCCCTCTCTCAAAATTTGTTCCTGACCCTGAGATCCAGGGGCAACAAGATGGTGGAGCCCTGGATGGCACCTTTCCAAGGACACTAGGCAATGAAAGGCTTAGGAACACAGCTGTTCCCTTCCCCGGGCCTGAATCCTCCCCAACCCTGAACTAAACCTGAAAAAGTATCCTTGTTTCTTTATACTAATCCTCAGCTGCTGCTCCCACTGACCCAGCCTCAAGGAGACTGGAACGTTCTCCAGCATCTTGGCACCCACCCCGGCTTTGAAAAAAGAGATTTTGTTTCCAAAATGCTTTATTAATCAAGGGATCGCTGTGTCTTTGATGTTCCCTTGTACAATTTCTGAGAATCACAGACTGTCAGTGCTGAAGGGGACCTCAGAACACAGAACTTCAAATGTTAGAACCCTGAAAGTTAGAGCTGAAAGAGACTCGGAAGCCAGAATGTCCAAGCTGGGACAGACTTCCCCAAATAAAACCTAGAAAGTTAGGGAATGAACCTTTGAATGCAGGGTGTAGAATATCAACTCGAAAGGACCTCAGTTACTGATCCTTATTTGGTAGAGATTAGATCATTCTTGTTTTGCTTTTGGGGTTTTTTTTTTTTCTCTAGCACCTGCCATATTAAGGTACCATAGTAAATGCATATCACGAGAACTGAAGAAACTGATTTGTCTAAGCTCTCACGGTTCATAAACGAAAAAGTCCAGAGCTAAATCCAGGTCTCCTAATTCTTGAGTACATCATGTTTTTAAAACCACAGCACATGTTCTTTAATCATTTTTCAGTTGGGTCTGACTCTTCATGATCTCATTTGGAATATTCTTATCAAAGATTCTGGGAGAGAGAAATTGCCATTTCCTTCTCCAGCTCAAGTTACATATGAGGAAACTGAGGCAGACGGGGTGAAGTGTTGATGCGAGTGTGGTCCCTTTAAGAATTGACATTGCTTTCTTTCTGATTCCCAACTCTCCTAGTTAATGTAATTATCAATCAAGGACTTTTTGATTCACAAATACAAGATCCAGACCTGTCCCAGCCCCACCCAAATCTGAGCCAACTTGGGACTACACCCACAGGTCCCTCGAGCTAAATCTCCCATTATAAAAGGGGCCAAGCTGGGACCCCCCTCTTTGCAGAGGTTCCAAACATGCCAGCCTTATGCCTGGCATGCCGGGACCCTCTGTCCACTGGACCCTCTATCTGGTGCCCTTCTTATCTCTACCTTTGCCTATTTCCTTAACTAGACTTTAACTTTACTCCCAAACCCCATAATAAACCTCTTTTATCAATCTAGCTTTTTGGGCCAATAAATGCTTTTATTGGGGACTCGTGCCACTACTAGACTCATTTAATGCCATATCCTTGCACCGTATCCAATGGGGTTGCAGGGGACCTCTATTTGACTCCCTGTACCCCGAACCTGCCACTAGACCTCAAGTAGACCCTAATTTCATTTAGGTACCCCATATCTATCCCTCATCAGTGTCTTTGCCTAGAGTCCTACAACTAGTGAGGGTCTAAAGGCAGATCTGAACTCAGTCCTGGAGCTCTGTGCACTGTGGCACCCCCCCCCCCAGCTGCTCACATCACACTTTCCTCCAGCCCTTACCTGGGCCATAATTATCCTAAGCAGAGGAGGCTTGTCTACAGGGTATAAATTCACAGGCAAGTCTCCTTAACCATAATATTCCAGGTACCACAAAGGCTGAAATTCTGCCATTAGAGCTTTGTTATTTTGTATTTCAGATCATCTTCCCCTTGCCATTCTTTAAAATGCAAATACTCCTGATCTGAATTCAAATCTGAGACTAGATTTGACACTTAATGCTTCCTAGTTGTGTGACCTTAGGCAAGTCATTTAACCCCAATTGCCTCAACAACAACAAAAAAGCAAATACTCCTGGAAGGTGGAACATAATAAATCACTGATATTTTAGGGTGAAATAGAAAAGTTTAAGAAAAGAATAAAGAATGTTGGGGGAATGCAAAATATAGAATGTTAAGCCTAGAAAAGGCCTTAGAACATCAACCATCTCAGCTGAAAAAGAACTTAAAACAAAGAACAGAACGTGGGAACAGACGAGGGACCTTAGAACACTGGGCATCTGATCTGGAAGGGCCTCAAATGGAGAACATCAAATAGCAGAAATGTTCACATAGACAATGCGGTGTAACCCCATCTTATTTATAGTAAGATGAAAATACTAAGACCCAGAGAAGTGAACCGACCTTGATAAAGACCCATAGCAAGAACAGACTCAGATCTTGGGCTCCTGATTCAGAATTCTCCTGGACCCCCGCTCTAGACAACTGTCCTCCAGTGCATCACAACTAAAATGGGGGAAAGGGGAGTATTAAAAGACAGGACACAGGAAATTGGGCCACAAAAGAAAATGGGCTCCTGACATAGTTTTGTTCCTGAATGAAGGGAAGAAGAGTGGACACGATCCTGCCTTCATTAACTCTCTTCTCTAAATGGAATTTTCTACCCACAAGGATCAGAAATGATTTAAAAAGACAAAGATACTATAAATAGGGGTTGGCATTATTGAATGCTCCTTTCTTCCTCCTCAAATCATCCTATAAATGTAGCATTGCAGCTGTAGACTCTAAGCTACCTGAGGGGCATTGGTTGTTTCCTTTTTGTTTCTGTCTTCACGCTTTCCATGGACAGCACCTTGGTCATAGGAGGTAATTAACGAACTACTGAATAGTGGATTAGGTAGGTTAAAAATCCATGTAATCACGTCAGCAAGTGACCAGTGGTCTCTCTGAGACTAGTGCAGTAGAACCAAATGATTAGTCATGGGTATTGAGTTCAGGGCTTAATCGATCATCTTCATGCTGGTCAGAGCCACAAAGTAACAGCAACTGAGGCAGAAGGCCCTTACAAATGTAATGACCAGATCTCTATCTCCTCTCTAAATTCTCCTTTTCTATGTTCCAACATAGGCTGTCACCTCATCCAAGTGGTCTTAAAAACGTCCTTCCCTCCCCCTTGAAAAGCCCCCTGCTCACAGACCTTCTGCTATGTAAGAAGTGTTAAAATTACTATTGCATCTTTTAAATTTGATTTTATTTTTAAATTAATAAAAATATATTTTCCCTCTAGTATTCTTCCTCATTGGGGGAAAAAAAAGAAAGAAAAAGCAACCCCCTTATTAAGTTTTGTCTCTCTGAAAGCCAATTTTCCTTCACCTCTTTGTGATAGTCACAAATATTCTTCATTATCATTCTTTCCCAAGGGCTTTTTTGCTTCAATTGTCTAGCAGTCCTCCTGCTTGGACCAGTCCACCCTCAGCCTAGATAAGTAGTACTCAACTTCCAGATTGTTGCCACATTTACTATCAAAGAATGGTTGAAAGGGGCATAAGGGGAAAGTTCAGACAGCTCCCCTTGAGTCACTAGCTCTGTTAATAGGCTTTATTATTTCTTGGACCTAAATGATTTGTTGTCCAATCCTATGTCCTCCATTCCTAACCACTGTAATAGGATAGTCATGGGGGAAAGGATTCACTTTGCAGAGGGGAATAACAGATGAGCTTTAAGGAGTCTGCTGGGGAGGAAAGAAGGACAGGGAGGAAAAGCTCTGGGCTTTAGTGGAATCATAACTGACCTTGGAGGTGAAGAGAATTTCCTGAGTGCTCTATAACCAAAGAACTTCCATTTACATGAAGTTTAAGGTTACTGAAACATTTTCTCCATAAGAACCCCAGGTAGTAAGTCACGAAAAAAATCACCAAATAAATGATCAGATTCAACAAAGTAAAATCTATCTCCACTGACATGCACAGAGACCTAAATATGAAGAAAGAAATCTTAAGAGAGTAGTCTGGAGCACAGAGAGCTGCCAGGGGGGAGCATGGCTAAAATAAGACCGAGATTTTGAGGCTAGGCTGTCTCAACTCCACATCATTCCATATTTGCCTATAAACCTGGACCCAACTCTTTTTTATTTGGAGACAGGGGAAAAGCAAAATAGACTAAGAAGATTCATAAGAAAGGAAGAAAAAGAGAAAGAGGGAGAAGAGAAGGGGAAACAATAAAGAGTCGGGGAAAGGAGAGAAAGGAAGGGAGAAAGGGCAGAAAGGCAGAAAACAGGGAAGGGAAGAAGGAGAGAAAGGAGGGAAGAAAGAAAAGGAGAAGAAAGGAAAGAGAAAGGAGGAAGAAAAGAAAAAAGGGACGAGAAACAAGCAAACAAGAACAGAACAGACAAGAAGGAGGGATCTGTAGGTGATCCTTTTAGGCATCCTCGATTTCGAACATCACTAACCCCCTTTTAGTGGTACACTCCAAGGTCCAGGTGTTGGAGCTAAAACTCAAGCCCCCATCTATTAACTCCAAGTTGAGAAGCTCTTTTCCCCCCTCTCTTTTGAACACTGGCTCATGACTTCTATCCTACTCTCTGGGGAACCAAGACTGAGAACTAAAGGGATAGATAGATTAACACCAGGTCCTCAGGGGGCTCCTTTGTTTATGTTCTTTGGACCAGGGCTCGTTTACAGGTTCCCTCTGGGTCCCTGGGGTCTCAGGGGAACAAGATCTGTTCTACAGGTAAACATATTTGTCCCAGAGAGGCTGAATAAGAGTCTTTCCCTTTCCCTTCTCACTCCTCCCAACAGATAATCCTTCAAAGAGGCTGCAAAGAACCTCCCCACCAGAACATCCTTGGCAGGAGGAATTCTCATAGTGCCAAGGAATATGTAAGATGCATTTACCTGAAGACAAAAAAAGTCTATTTCTCCTAAGCCCATTATCTTCATTATAAGCTACCAGGGTTGGTCATACTTTTGCATATTTATTTATTTTTACTAATATCACTCATCTATTTTTGCTAAAATCACCTGTATACTCATTCTCTTCATCATAATCTTATATGTTAATATTTTATTACTAATTATTATTACTAATTTGTGATAATTATTAATAATAAATCATCTTATATATTAAAATAGAGTACCATGATTATTCCCCCCCAGACCTATGACTTCATTAGTATAAGAAAATAAGAAAGTCCCAGCAAGGAAAACACCCTCTTCCAAAACAGATCTGCAACCAGTCCTTGAGATTTAGGGTCTAAGCATTACTGGAAGAGTTGAGGAGTTACATGAATAGACCAGGGCCAGGGAGAGGTAAGATCTGAACCAGATCACCCTGATTCCAGGGCCAGCCTGCATCTGCTATCACAGCTTACTTCTTGGTATTATGACAGCACACAGTTAAGTAATATTTTACAGTTATAAATAGAATCCAATATATCTCATTTGCTCTTCTCAGTAACTCAGCAACAGTGGGCAAATCCTGTATTAATATCCCATCCCAGAGATGAAGGCACTAAGACTCAGGGAAGAGCTTGTGCACGTAATCTATGCCCATCAGCATTGAGCAACAACAGACAAAGTTGCTGCATCCTGCAACATTTTCTCAGTTTAGGATTCTGCTGATAATTAAATTACACTTGAAAATAAATGTGCCGACTGTATAAGGAATAACTGTAGCAACTTCTCATCTAATAATGATGATTTTTGACAAGACAGTTCCTCTTTCAGGGCTATATAATCTTCCTTTACAAAATAGGGATAATATTATCTTTGTCAGTGCCTCCCAACTCCCATGTATTATAGGGGAAGATCAATCAAGGGATTTGGGCATATGATCGATGTCATATTGCTTGCCTTCTCAAGAGTGGGGAAGAAGGGAGAGAATTTAGAACTCAAAAAATTTTAATGAATGTTAAAAAAAATAATTATAACCTGGAAATAGTTAACAAAGCAAATTGAGATATATTAGAATTTTTTTTTAAAATAAGGAACATGGATTTGACTCTCAGCTCCAGAGCAGATAATATAGAATAGGAGAAAGAGAGCCTGACTTAGAATCAGAAGACTTGGGTTCAAATGAAGACTCTGCTACTTATCTCTATATGACTTCTCAAGGAAGTCAGTTTCTTTAGGTTTTAATTTCTCAATTGACAGTGTTTGAATAGAAGGCTTTAAGTTCCTTTCTAGCTCAAAACCTCTGATTTGCTCAAAACCCTGTATGACTTGAGCAAATCACTTTAACTCACTGTATATCAATTTCCTCATTGCTAAAATTAAGGAGGTGGACTCCAAATCACTCAGCATCCTTCCTTCTAAAGATCATGATCCTGAGACACTCACTGAGGTCATCTCTAGGGCCAGCTAGGGGACCCCATGGTGCGGAGTACTGAGTCCCTAGCTTTCTTCAAGCTCTAAAGCCTCTGGATCCTGAGACCAGGAGGGTCTCTAAAATTCTAAACTCTAAAATTAGAGTTCTAAAATTGGCCGCCCTGTACAACTTATTATCGAATAACAATGATTTTTAACAAGACATTTCTTCTTTCAGGGCCATATATTCCTCCTTTACAAAGAGGGATAATATCTGTATGACTTTCTGCAAAGGGTTAATATTGGATCAAATGAAATAAAGTAAATATGGACTATTCAATCTCTAAAGATTTACTACCATTTAAAAATGATGTCTGCAGGTTTTGGCCTTGAGATTTTGAAACTTAGTGAGATGAAGTGGGACATCCATCGCTCCCTGTTAGGAAAGACATTTGTTGTTAGGCAATAAAGTCTGTCTTCCTTAGAAAGTATGTCAATGCTGCAATCCATCAGATTATTCAATGAGGTGTTGGCTTGAGGGTCAACTCCAGGATACTTGTCATCTTCTCTCAGTATTCTGAGAAAGATATGTCTTTGGACATCATGATCTATTCGGTGCCTCTGTGAATTAGAGGCACTCAATCAAGAACACAATGTATTGGACTGGGCCATCTGTGGGAATGGCTTCCTCGGTCTCTCTCATGGCCCAGCTACACCTCTCGAGACATGTGTTGCCCAGTTATGTTACCGACCCCATCTACCTTATTGGTTAATCATTAGCACTTAGGCTCCTTTTATAGATTGAATGCATAAACTATCAACATAGCATTAGAACTAGAAAGGAAGGCAGAAATCATAGAGTGCCATCTTCAATCTGACAAGTGATCATTTAGCATCACTTCTAGAGCCCCATTAATAGGGATCTTAGTAATACCTGAGAAACTCTTAGTTCTAGGAAACTGTTCATTCTATCAAGTCAAAATGAGCCTCTCGGAAATTTCCCCCCACTGATACAAGTTCGATACTCAGGTTGGCCAAGCAGAAAAAAAACTGATTTCTTCTTCTTCATCACAGCTATACAAATATCAGATGACAATTTCCTTCAACACTCAGCTAAGGCAGGGAAATTTTTTTCCTAAACACGCCAACATCACCTTACCAGAGTCTAAAGTGTTTTTCTCCCCAAACTATTTCCCTTGTATTTTGTACATATTTGAAGGTGTATGTACCATATCATTTTGTGGAATGGAAGCTCCTTGAAAGCTGGAACTCTTTCCTTTTATTTTTTTAATACCCAGTGGCTACTTCTTAGGATTAGGGTTAGTGTCTAGAACTATTTAGTCTTTGTTGTTGTTGTTGTTGTATTTGACTCTTCATGATCCCATTCATGGGTTTTCTTGACAAAGATACTGGAATAGTTTGCCATTTCCTCTTCCAGATCATTTTACACATGAGGCAAACAGGATTAAGTGACTTGCCCAGTATCACACAATTAATAAGTGCCTGAATTTGTATTTGAACTCATAAAGAAGAGTCTTTCTGGCTCCAGGCCCAGCACCCTATTCCCTTTGCCATGTAGCTGCCCCATCATAAATACATAATAAATGGTTTTTGACTGATTGTCAATGTCCCCTTGTCTTTGATTCTTTAGGCTAAACATTCCCACTTTCTTTGTATGAGAAGATCTCTCATCCTTTGCTCATTCTTGTCACCTCTGGGTTTGGTCCTGCTTGGCAATGTCCTGTCTAAAGTATTGTACTGATAACTGACTAAAACACATCAGCCCAACTGGAGCATCCATTTCACTTTTGTGCCAGATGCTTCATCTCTTTCTCTTGGCAAAGATAACCTTAGAGTTTGGAGTCATTTTTTTTTCATTTCTGACTCATATTGAATTTGTAGTCTACTCAAATTTGCAGATTTCATATTAACTGTTCTTTCTCCCTTTCCTGCTATATACTTTAGTTTTATAAAATTTAGAACTTTGTATTTATTCCCTAATAAATTAGAAAGTGAGATGAGACAGTTAAAACATATTAGAAATGGAATCAAATCCAACCTCAGATTCTTACTAGCTGTTTACACTGGATAAGTCACTTAACCTCTGTCTGCCTTAGATTTGTCACCTATAAAATGAGAATAATAGCAGGACTACCTCCCAGGGTTGTTGTGAAACTGATATATGTGTAAAGGGTTTTGAAAACCTTAACATATCATATTAAATCTATTTATTATTGTTAACAATATCATAAATAGTATTTATAATAAATAAATTTCACCTTAATTAGCAAACAGTTTACTGGAGCTCCTATTGCCCAATCTAAAGTACAAAAGAAATATGGAGGCATGTTGTAAATTTATGGGACTTTCTTGAAAAACCTAAAAATATCTTAAAGATAAACTAATCATTAGTCATAAAGAAATGACAGGTTGGTATATAAGGCCATCTAAAAGGGGAAGATCCATTAGCACATGTTTTATTGACCAAATGAATCCATTAAAGCTCAGTACTTTTCCATTCAGTGCCCTATCAGGTTGCTTTTTCAGTCCTGTTGTAAAATATTAGTCAGACGCTACTGGCTGCCCTTTGGATGTACGAGTTAAAAAAAGTAAGCATTTTACAAGCAAAACATCACATCAGTATTAGTGATTATTGTCACTAATTATCATCATTATCATGCAAACTAATTCTTCTCTGCATCACAAGTTCAGATGTATGCTCACCTGAAGGGAATGATGTTCCCAATGACTTTTTTCATGGTCTTTTCAACTGCTAATATTTTGTCGCTGAATATTTTGTCCTAGTAGCTTGAGTAATTGGGTTACTTCTTGCCATTTCGTGATATTGCATGTGAACAGGACACAACCAGAGAATTTTATAGTTGGAAAGGATCATTTATTCCAGCTCCTGGTTTGGGGAAAAAAATCTGCATATGACATTGCTGATATACAATCTTTAACAACTATAAGTAATGGGAAGCTCACAGTTTGTAAAGCAAATCTTTCCCTTGTGGAATAGCTCCAACTGCCAGGAAGTTCTTCCTTATATTCATGAGACATCTACCTTCCTGAAATGTCACTTCATAGTTGTTGTTCCTTAAGAAGCCAGATATATACATTCCCTCTTTTCCATATCATGGAGACTACATGGGGGGGACTTGAAATCTTCAAACACCCACAGAGTATATGGGACAAAAAGCAAACTCTGAAAGCCATCTTTTTCATTCCTTTGCTTCTGGGAAAGCTTCCCCAACCGCATTTTATTCTTAAAGTCCATTGTTCTGGTAGTTGAAGCATGAGTCAGAAAAGAAAACAAATAAGATCCTGCCCTTTTTCTCTGGATCAATGCCAAATGTGATCAAAATGAAATATTGATCATCCCTGGCAAGCACAATAAAAGCTAGCTAGGGAAAACTCCCTGGAGGCCTTCCTAATGTCAGCATGCTCAAGCAAGGGAAGACCAAACTAACATTAATGGTACGCCATTAAGTCGGCTTAATATTTTGTGAAAACTTCAAGCTTTTAATGCATCAACATGCTTTAATTTTTCTCTGTTATCAAGTGTTTAAATTGAGGATGAGGGTCCCCTCTTCTGTAATCTCTTGCCATCACTAACGCAATGCTCCCCACACAATTTCAACTGAAGCCAGTTGGTGCTCATCACGGTATCTGGCAGGTAGTTAAGTATTTAATAAATGCATGTTGAAATAAACAACGATGATGAACTATCTTACCTCCTAGTAGATTTTAATGCTCCTCTTTGCAAGGGGATTCATGGCTCGATTTATTGTTAAATTACCATCAAGCTAGCTTAAAGTAGCTGACCTCAGAGGTGACAGTCTCGCCAGGCTTCACTTTGCTCACTTATAAAATATGTTTTATAATACTTCTCCCAAGCACCATTCAGCGAGTTGTTGGAAGGATGAAATGACATTTAAGAAGTGATTATACTTAGAAAAGTTAGAGGAATGATAAAAAACAATCAGATGCTAGTCATCATAAAGCAGTAAACTTGGGGAGGTCACTGGGCTTCTGTTTTCTCATCTGTAAGTTGGGAATAATAATACTGGTTGCATCATAGGGGAATTATGAGGGACAAATGGATTAAAGTGTCAAAGTAAAGGAAGTGAGCCAACAGAAGGTAAACTTACTACAAATGTTGTTGTGAGTCACATAAAAATTCACTATTCACTGTTGCCATGAAATCTAGTCTGACCTTCCAAACCCACCAATTTAGCATCACTTTAACCCTTCCAATGGCAGCTAGTCAACGTGCACTTATTAAGTACCTATTATATGTCAAGCATTAGCACAATGCTCTCAAAGATCTCATAACATAATGGGGAGACACCATTCAAATAATCATGAGAAAAAAAAAGACATATACCAGGTAAATTGGGGACTCTCAAGAGAGAAAAAACACCAAATACTTTAAGCTCCTGACAATGCAGATGACTCTCCATCCCTCCTCTTTCCTTTCAGGCTTTTGGGCCATCCCCCAGATGATCCTAATACTACAGGAATTCTTCAACAGGCCCTTTGGAATTTCTAGCTATATTTTAAAGCCCAATCAAATACAATCTCACACTATTTACTTGGCTTCCCACTGTCCTGATAGACTTACCATCACATGCTATTTCATATCACATAATAAGGAATTATGAAGCAACCACTATGGGCAAGGTGCTGGAAAAAAAACAAGATGTAAATGAAACAGTCCTTTCCTTTATGGATTTTACATATTGCTGAGGGAGGTTGAGGGACATTTTGTTGAAATAAAAAGCAAAACCCAAGGTACCCCTGGGGATAATGCACCAACAAATGGACCAAGACAGACATCTTGTAGGAAGGGATGCTGGAGCTGAGTCATGATTCTGTGACTGAGAGAAAATCAGGAGAAAGACCCAGAGCAAGAATGAGTGACGTGTGTGAGGAAGAATTAGCAGACCACCTGGGCTATATCCCAAATGTAAAGAATTTGTCATAATGCTGGAAAGTTTGGGGAGACTGTTTTTAGACCTTATAAGAATCTTAGCTATTTGTATTATTACTACTGATTCTCCATTAGAATTTCTACCTTTCTGCTGGGATGCAAAATGACAAAGAAGCAGATTACCTGCCCAGTCTCTGCATAAGCAGAATGAAGATGATTACCATAATAGTTCCCACCAGGAGGATTACAGGCCACATGCTATTTGGTTGTGTCCAGAGGAAAGAAACCCACTTAGAGATGGAGAAATCACAAAGAACAAGTTTTCTTTGAAATTCTGGCCAACTCCACATTTACCAAATTCACAAATTCCTGCCCAGATGCATAAGTATATAGCTTTGTTTTCTGGGTGTGATTTTCTATTTTCATTAATTTTACCAAAACATTCAGATCTCAGGAAACCTTGGCAACCCTTTAAGACTCTAACTTCAAAATGAGCTGTAGGCTGCTTCACTAGAAACGGTTTTCAATTGAGTCACTTGTCAAGATAGCCCTTTAGCTCACTCCAAATGCATGCTCATTCTAACAGCTCCTCTCTCAATTCTACAGTTATAAAGTGCCTTTCTCCCCACATCCCTATAATACAAGCAGAACAACATTATCTTTCCATTTTTATAGATGAAGAAATGGAGGTTCAGATGGGAAAGGTGTCTCATCCAAGGGCAATAAATAGCCATCAAATTTCAGAATTTCAAACCAGGCCTTCTGACTAAAATGTGCATTATCTGATGCTCTCTCTCAAGGCATACATCAGTAGATATGACCCCATTTCCTCCTCTGCACTTATCACAAGAGCATCAATCAATCAACAAGCATTTAGTAAGCACTTAGTACTAATGCTTAGAACAAGCATTTAGTAAGCACTGACTATGTGCCAGGCACGAACAATTGGCAAAAGTCCTTTAATTCAACTGAGTCAAGTTTAATGTGTTGCCTACAATTACGCAAAGCACTGTGCTCATGACTGCAGAGACAAAGCGAGATATGACACAGGTCCTGGTGATGAGTAAGGACAAGTACAAAAATATCCATGATTACAGGGGGAAAAAAAGAGATCAATACACAGAGGGTAAAGTGCTATGAGAAACTGCATGAAAGAAAAGATGGCACTCAGAGAGTTCTGCCAGGACTGGCACTTAAACTCCATGCAGTGGGGAAAGAAGAAAAGCCACGTATTGAAATGCAACTATAAAACTATTTTTTCTGGATTTTTACATGATTTTTAACAGATTTTGTTCATTTTTTCAGTCATATGTGACTCTTATTCTTGACAGACAGAATGGCGGTTTGCCATTCATTTCTTCTTACAAATGAGGAAACTGAGGTAAACAGGGTTTTATACAGCTAAATAAGTGTCTGAGGCAGGATTTAAACTGGAAGATGAATCTACCTATTTCTGTGTCTAATACTCTCCACTGTGCTGTGCAGCTGTCCCCTTTTAACAAATAACTTTAAAAACACATTTGAGCCATGATTTTATGTAAATGGGATTTAGAGCAGGAGTCTCAGCTGCCATCTACCACCTTCTTCACTGTATAGATGAGAAAGAACAATTGCTTTCAGAAGTAATCTCAATGGAAAACCCCATACACATCCATAGAGAGAACTATTATGACTGAATTAAAGGATAGTATTTTCACCTTTTTTTGATATTTATGTTTTTCTTTTGTTTTTACCCTTTTGGTCTGTTATTTCTTGCACAATATGAGAAATATGTTTACAAGAATTGCACATGTTTAACCTATATCAGATTACTTGCTAACTGGGGGAGAAGAGAGATAAGGGAGGAATGGAGGAAAATTTTCAATAGAATAAATGTTGAAATAATTTTCACATATTTTTGCATGTATTTGTTAAAATAATTTTGTTAAATTTAAAGTTGTTAAAAATAAAATAAAATACTATTGGAAAATTTATTCATAATTTAGCTCTTGCACTCTGTCCCCTCCTGATTGTTTCCCTAAAATTAAATCACATAATCTATGCTTCAATGGAGGAAGTGGATTCAACACTTTTCCCAACACATCAAGATAAGGCTGAAAGCACTGCTGTAGAGAGCCAGCAGTGCTGTGGAGGGAAGGCATCTTGATTTATATTCCGAGGAAGTTCCACCATCAGAACTCTGTCTCTGTAAGCTCGGAGCCTTAGTTCCCTCCTCCAAGGCCCTTGCTAGCTGCCTCTGAGGATGCTAGAAATGCATCTGAAAGAGGCTCTTCTTTCCTTGGCTCTGATTTGAGTACGGATGGAGCAGCTGCCCAGGAGATGGGTCACAAGTCAGTTGCTATGGTGCCACAAGTACTTGGAGCCAATCAGCTTCCTTCCTCCATGACTCAGCACAAAGTACCGATTGAGCCTCCCAGTCAGCACCACAGCTGTTAGTGAAGCAGCTACTTTGGATGAGAACGCCTCTGGTAGTCTTCTGAATACATATTAACTAGCTCAGAGAGCCGGGCGACTTCCAATTCATCAAAAGCAGGACTGTGCGGGGCTGTGGGAGACAGGAAAGAGGGAAACAGAGGAAGGCCAGTGGGGCAGGGGTTTCCACATGGCTTTTTTCCCCAAACCTGAATCTCCATCAGGCACTTTGTAGACCAGCCTCATGATGGCTGTGAAGAGCACTCTGATTCCCTTTCCAGGTTGTCACTCCCACCAAAGATTTGTTCTACATGGTTCCTGATACACGAACCAGGGACATTCTCTCACCAGGGCAGTGGAAACTGCTTCTGGTCTGAGCTCAGCCCCTTTCTTGAATTCAGAAGTTCTCCTCAGTGGGGAGAGAAGAACCTTAGAGGGAATCTCAAGGGTCATCTCCCCCAATCTCTGTGGTTTACAGTGCAGGAAAGCAGAGTCAGAGAACAGGCTGCTCCTCTCTGGAGCCATCTCCTGCTTCACACAACTATCCTGGGGAAGAGGGAGCACCAGCGATACTACCAGTTCTCTACACAGGGGCAACAGACCCAGTGATCAATCACTTCAGAGCAATGGCAAGATTTCAACTCGGGTTTCTTGACTCTGAGACTGGTGCTCATCCTCAGCACAGTCTCTCTCCTAAGTTCTAAAAGATCAGGGTTTTTCTTCAAGATTCATAATACTTTTACTGCAAGGGAAAATAAAAGAGAAGGTACTTAACAGAGCCCAAGTTCCCATTCTCTGTCTCTGTCTCTCTCTCATTGTCTCTCTCTATCTCTGTCTCTCCACACACATGAGAACACATTACCACACACATACATATACATTTATGTATATGTGTGTATAAGTATATATTTTCTAACCATGATGATATCAGCAAATCAAAACCACAGTCTTAATTGAGTGGTCTGTCCTAATTATAGAGGTTTGGTCGTTATTCCATCGTATTGGTTGCTCATGATGGCTCCACGATGAATTCAATTTGAAAGTATTCTATGCATCCACTTTTTTTTCCTTGGAGAACCAGTTGTTCCCAGCATGCTGCTGCTTCTACCTCTTTGTACCTATGTTAGCTAATAACAAATACTGAGAGAACTGGGAAAAGCTTACAAGGACCCTTGTCTGAAAGCTCTCTGGCTTGCGCTGTTTAAAAGGTTCCTCATTAAAGAAAGTTCCTCTGAATCTCTTCAAAGGTTCATGTTCAATTATAGCATCTCTTGGATTACACCATGAGTAGACATCAGCCCCTACTTCGTCAAGAATTAGTGAAAAAATCAGCTGAGAAGACCCTGTGATAAGGCAAGAGGGAAGAGGGGAGCTAGGACTGGGGAGAAGGGGCTGAAATGAGTCAAAAGCCAAACTTCATCTCTCCCCATTCTCTTGCCAATCTTGTCTGGTTCCATACTTAGAATGGCCTTGGGGAGGTGGAAGTGGAAGATGAGGCTGGACTGTGACTCACAGGAAGTGGGTTATACTTTTCTATAGCTGCTTTCTGAAACCCCACAGGACTCTCTGCTGTGGGGCTATGGTCAGCTAGTTGCTGGGGCCCCGCTCTGTCTTTTCTCCCTAGGACTGCCCTGTAAGTCACAAGGAGAGGGAAGGACTCCCAAAAACACTCTTCAGCAATGGAGCCTGAGACCTTGCTACAAGCCAATTCCCTTTAATGATCTCTAAGACCCAAATCAGATTACTGGCTCACTCCAGTGATCCACAGTTCCCATCATTTCAGCTTTCCTCTTGTGCCAGTTTCCTTGGCTCCAACCAAGGGAACTTACTAAGCCCAACCTTCATTTTGGCTTTTGCCAAAGAAGTTCCAACATCCACCACCCCACCCCTTTACAAAGACAGAAAGCTGAAATTCTGATTTATGAGCCACCTCTTTTGACTTATAGAGTAGAATCCCTGTCTTCTGGTCAGTCATATACTGACAAATTGATCCTCTCTCTGAGGAATTGATAAATTTAAAAATTTTTATTTTAATAAATGTCAAAAGCATTCCCAAATGGACAGAGAGTGAATAGCATTGTCCACCCCCACCCCCACCATCTCCACTCCTTGCTAAGAGCCAAGACAGAACATTCCCATCAAAAGAAAAGGGTGCAAGTCCCTGGAGGGGCAGAGATAGGTTGTTTTTGTCTTAAAGTCTTTAGTGCCTAGAGAGAAGGAAGCCATAACATAATGGATGGACTAGTAAATGTTAGACCCCTTGGGTTTCCACATCCCTTAATGCCAGACACAATCCTGTAATACCGTCCTGTCCTTAAACAAGACATAAGGACCCAAACAAGCAGCGTTAGGTCAAGAAAAAAATGGCCTTGAGTATGAAAAAAGAACTCCAGGAAAATCCCCCCAAAGTCATCTGCTATATATCCTTGAGACAACCCAGAACTGGTGCCAGAAAGCATTGATATTCTGATGATATGCTAAGAGACTGTTGTGAAAAGGAAAGGAGGCACCAATGCAGAGAAGCTTTAGGTCCAGCTACAAGGATCTCTGCCTTGATAGGAACCCAGAAGCATCACCAAGGAAATCAGCAACAGAGGAAAAACTACAGAAAAGGCTCTGATTTGGGGATGCAATGTGGAGGGAGGAGATTCAAGTGTAATTCAGTGGGGATGCAAAGTGGAGGGAGGAGATTCAAGTGTAATTCAAAATCCATTTTTAATGTGAATACATGGTTAAGGCTACTTCCACAAAATAACCCATGGACTTAATCATTCACAGTTATAATGAGAAACAAGAGCAAAGTCCTTCTAAAATGCACGGATCATGTGGTGATCAGCATATAGGGCTGTTCATTAAATACTTTTATTCACTGATTTTACTCTAAGTTAATGAGATACAAGCAGGGACCTGACCACCTCCTGTGTACCATCTCCTCCTTTTAAAGCTCCTGAGGTTGTCTCCACGAAGACTCCCTGAAACCACTCAGTCAAGGGGTGAAAGACAAGTGATAGTCAGGCACCCTTACCTCCAACCCCATCTTCAGAGTCAACTTCATAGATGCTTTCACCTTCCATATTCTCCAGGAGAGCCAGGTAAGGTGTGAAATTTCCCGGTGATGACCTGTTCAGGCTCCAGAAGAAAGTTGAATCCACCCACTCTGCATCCAGCAAGTAGTATCTTTCAAACAAAATGTGAAAACAAAGCCATTGGATAATTTCGGCCAAACATGGGAAAAATTCCCACCACCCCCACCAAAAAGAAGAAAAAATGGGCAGGGAATTTTGGCATTAATCAGTTTCCTACTTGATGACCAATATCTTTGACTTGAGCATCCTTTGATGGTTTCAGGACATGGATGGATATTGGCAACGGAGAAAGAAGTCCACTGTGGTTTATGGGCCCATTCCATCACCCATCAGCGAAGACTCCAGAATGAATAGTAATAGACAAGCAAAGATCACAACGTCTCTAGAACACACAGAAAAACAGATGGAAAGATAAAAAAGGGGCAACCTGAGAGGGTCAATCCAGTGGCCCTCTCCAATAACTCTCTTGTATTGAATGGGACAAGCTCCTAGGAGTGTGCTGGGGTGGATCATAAAGGGCAATCCATGTTTGTAACCTCCTCCTCCAGGATTTTTGGCTTTTCTTAGTGTTGGGGTCTTAACGTTGCTTGGTCATTCTCTTGCCTTGGAGGCTTCCTCAGTGTAGTAAATGAAGGTGGCTGGATAAAAGGGAGCTTAGGTGAGTTGAAATCTTCAAAGATGGTTTCAGGAAGATGTGCATTTCTCCCAAAGGCCCAGTGTAATTTGTTTAGTTTTTTTTTCCCCTAGACCAAAAGAAGGGAATCTGTGATAAATGCAAAAAAACAAACAAACAATGAGCTGGTCATTGTCAAAGATGAACCCAATCCACTGGTTTTATAGAGGGAAGCTCTGAAGCCTGAGGTCACCAGGTAGGAGGTATGAGACCCTGGATTCAAATCTTGGGCCTCTGACTACAAATTCCCTGCTTCTACTGACTTCTCACTGAGAAGCCAACTCAACAAAAACCAGCACCAAAACCCAGGAAAAACAACAAAACAACACCCCCCAAAAAAAATTTACCTTGATAAGAAGACCCAGAAAAAAACACTACATTTGAGCAAGTAAAATGTGTCTTTTGACCTTATTCCCACCTGTGCGGGAAAGAATAAAGTATAGTGAGAGAAAGGATGTTCTCAAGGCATGCCCTATTCATTTCTGGGAAGATTTAGTTTGAATTGAGAAAAGAAGGGGGAAATGTGAGCCTTGCCCTCTAACTGAAAGATTGAGAGAGAGAGAGAAAGAGAGAGAGAGACAAAGAAAGAGAGAGAGACAGAGAAAGAAGGAAAGAGGGAGGGAAAGAGGCAAAGAGAGATAAAGAAGGAGGAAAGGAAAAAGACAAAGAGGGAGGGAGGATGACAGAGAGAAAGAGGTGGGGAAAAAGAGGGGGAGAGACAGACAGACAAAAACAGAGAGAGAGAGCGAGAGAGCGAGCGCCAATCAAATGAATGATTCAGACTCATGGAATCATCCACTTAGAGCTCAAAGAGAGATCTTGTAGATTAGCTAGTCCAATCCCTAAGTATACAGTGAAGAATCTCAGGCCCAGAAGATCATATGACTTGCCCAATACCATCCAGGAGAGAGGCAGAATTCTAAATTCACATGCTATGACTTCAGAAGCAGCACCCTTTCTACTATACCAAGTCTATCTTACAGAGTTGCCCTCATGATAGCCTATATCTTGGTGCCCTACTTCCTTTTGCAGAATGTTAAGAGCTCAGTGATGGCCAGTGTTATTCTCTCTCTCTCTCTCTAGGTTATGATGACAGAAGGAACATTCTTCTCTTTGAGTTCACCTGAACTTGAGTAAAATTTCAACACTCCATTGCTGTTCCAGGCAATTTGCCAAGACTACTCTTCCCTTGGGTCAGTTTTCCTCCAGTTGCCTCTCTTTTCATAATTAGCTAAACAGTCCAAATACTCCGTATTTTTTAAGCCTTAAAGCCCTTTGGATAAAATAAATTGGGTGATTTCCATATCTTTACTGGCTTTAAGCTTCAATTTGTGATCATTTTCCTCCAGTTGGCTTGATGCTTTCCATAAAGCAATATACTGAGGATAGATTCTGTTATGGAATATTATGACACTGCAAATTCTCAAGCAAGTTTCTAGGGAGAGCTCTTCAGCATCCCCTGTACTACACAACCATTTGACTGTCACATGCCCAGCACTGATCCTTGTTCAAAGTAGGAACTTAGGAAATGTCTGTTGAATTAATGTCATCCAAAGAGCATTTTCAGTTGGTGCTGAAGTTTTCTGAGCCTTCAGATTCTCTCTGTTTCAATGCTTGAAAACATCCATGGTTTGACTTGTGTGACTGTTTCCTCCATCACAGATAGAAATCCTTTCAAACTCTTAGGAAATGGTTTTCATCAACTGCTGAAGTCAAAAGATGTGTCACCCAAGGGCCAATTTTCTGATGAGTCATTGTTGCAATATTATACTGGATTTTAAGAAGCAGTCATCAGTTTTGCATTACGTCCCCTCTTTCCAAGACCAGTTCTTTGCCCTATAATACTATTCTGACTACCCTGACTTTGATATAAAAACCACCATAAAAATAAGCTGCTCATTATTTGAGCATAATACCATATGAATGAACTGAGCAAAAGTTTAACCAGAGCTCGAGGTAAAAAATAATAATAATAATTTCATAGCCGCTTCATTTTTTTGATTTCTACCTTAGTGTAATATAAAATTAGGTATATCATTCTTCAACAATTTAGAGTTTTGAAGACCTCCTCTGTCCAATCCATGAGGCAACTGATTCCATTGTTAATTAAAATTGTCAAAGTTTCTTCTTACATCTTTTCTCTGCAATTTCTATTGAATTAATTTCTCAACTCCAATCCCAGGCAGAATATGTCTAATCCCACTCCCTCTTCTAAGCAAGCTTTCAAGGCAGTCAAGAACAATGATTGGGTACTGTTCCAATCTCTCTTTTCCATACAACATGTCCTCATATAACAAGATAGTTAAGAATCAACCCTAATTTGAAAAGTTAGTTTGGACAGTATACTCATGAACGTTCACATACACAAACATTGGGGATATATAATGTTTTTACAGAGAGTTTTCTTGCGTATTTCCACCAATGCCTCTTTGTTTGAAAATATTAAACTTGTGAAACTTTTTTTCAGAATAATTAAAACATTGACACAAAACATCGCTTCCAGAAGATATCAGTTATTTACCACTTGACAGATGCCTTTACTGAAAAAGAATATCTAAGTTCATGGTTTTTCACACTGGTTTCCATATAGATAAAAAGCTAATAAAAAGAACAATAATAATAGCAGTCCATATTTACATAGCACTTACAGATGTCTCCATAGTATGCTAATGCTTTACAATTATTATTTCATTTGATGAACCTCACAAAATCCCAGGATGTAGATGCTGTTATTACGTCTTTTTTCAATTCAGGAATTTTAAGTGACTCATGAAGGGCTAAGCAATTAGTAAATGTTTAAGGCTGAATTTGAACTCGGCTCTTCCTGATTCCAGGCCCAGAGCTATTTATCCATTGCCCAACATTGTTGTCCCTGTTGTTGATGATGATATCTGTTATGATAAATGTGATTGAAACCACTGAAAAGATCTGATATCATAACATCATAAGACAGATTTGAAAACTCTTTTTGAGAAAACCTAGCCCAACCTTGCTTATTTCTCAGAGCAAAGAAGTACCTTGCCTGAGGGTCATACAGATGGGGAATAGCGAAGCTGATGTCTGGATCTTCCTCTCCTGACTTCCAAAAGTCTCTGTCAAGTCAAATGTGTGGTTTTCTGACTATTTTGTCATCTGTAATCTAGAAAACAATTGATGTGAGCACTTCTAAAAAGCTCAGCCCAGGAAAAGGAGGAGGCAGCTCTTGGGTAGCCAGCTAATTGCAGTTAGGACCCTAACAGTGGGGCCTTTGGATTTCAGAAAACTCTTTTGTAAAAAAGTCACGTTGGGTGCACAGTATTTCAAACACTGTTAGATTGGGAAATTCTTTACTCTTCCAAAGCATATGTCAGAGATGCTGCCTGGAAATGCTAAGGGTTGAGAATTAGAGCGGGAGAGAAAAAGGCTACCCATTTCACAGATAAGGTAAATGTAATCCAGCCAGGGGAAGGTTGTCCCTGAACATGCAATAGCCAGAACTGGAATCAAGGTCAGCAGTATCTAAAATCCAGCACTTTTCCCACAGTAGAGTTTTATGGATATTTTCTTACTAATGAATACTCGTATGGATAGTTGTCTTTAATCTGAGAAACTTGGTCATTTTTGATGAACCCTCTGTAAGAATTCAGGGAATAACCCAGCTGCTCAGGGGTTAGTGTCAGAAAGATAGGTGACCTCACTGTGTGGAGGGTAGGGCAAGTCACAGTGGGCAGTGTTGTCTGGACAGTCTCCTGCTGGAAAACGTTTTCTGCTAAGGTTGCATATAGGAACCTAATGGTGAGAACCAAAGGCCATGTCATATAATTTAGAGCAACAATGAGTCTGGTTTACAAAGAGCTTTCCTCCAAGTAAGAATGAGGAGACTGTGCTTCGGAAACCTTAAAGTATCCAAGTATCCAAGGTCACATAGCCTTTACCTGTGCTGGTACAGTCCAGTGCTCTTTGCATTGGCCCACAATACATAGAATGAGGGTGATGTTCCCCAGGACTCACCAGTCATTTGAGTTTTAATGTTACAATGAAAGACTTGGGGGTCATCCAATCCTGCCCGCACCCCAAAAGGGGCAGCCACTGTAACATAACCACCAGGAGCTCATCATCCAGCCCAGGTTTAAAGACAGGAAACTGACTATAGCCTCCTACATACCCTTCTTCCCCCTTTCTCCCGCCCGTGGCCCATCTTTCCAATCTTCCCTTCACAGAGGAAGGGAGGGAGTGCCACTGAAAAAGAGGGCAACTCTAAATAATGACGGGGAGGAATTAAAGAAAAGAAACATGGAAGGAGCAAGATCCAGGGGCTCCCCTCTATGTGCATTTGCTTCTGATTTTCTCAAGGAATGCTGGGAATGGTTATAAACTCAGATTTCACAGTCTCATGAATTGAGAGGCAAAAGGAAGGTTACAGATCATCCGATTGGAGGAGTTAGGGCTGGAGGGAATTTCAGAGATCAACTTGCATCCACAAATGGTGAAGAGATGCCCAACATTAAAGTAGAGAGCAAAGGTGCTATCAGAGCTCACCTTCCTCCTTTTCCACTGCACCATGCTTAACGTTTTATGATTTAGAGACAGAGAGCTTCACAGCTTCAAATGATCTCCTGTGAGCCCACCAATATTCTTGCGAAACAGATGCAGTTGCTATTATCATCCCCATTTTGTCACTGAGAAAAATGAGGCTCACCAAAGAAAAATCAGAGGTCATCAAAGGTATAAGACTGGGACGTGGAAGCAGCTGACTCCCCATCCAGGTCACTTTCCACTACAAAGGGAATGGCCGGCCTCTGATCCTCTCCCGGAAGCTGCCACCACATAAGGCTTTGTTTTCTCCTCTGCCTGAGCATAGGTATGATGGAGAGAACTGTGAGGGAAAGGAAGGGGCAACTCATTTATCTACACTGGAGAATCCTCTTGGACTCAAAAGAAAGTCTTTCTTCTGTCTATGCTGTGCTTCAGAGCTTTAGAGCATAGAATTTGTGTATATGTGTGTAGGATGTGGATATGGGTGTGTGGGTGTGTAGATATAGATTTACAATGTCTGTGTCTCGATTCTTTGGCCCAGAAACTTAAAGGCGCTTCTGAAAGCTAATAGCATCACAGGCTCAAGGATCAGGAGTGGAGAGGATCTGTGAGGTCGCTAACTTCCCCTGAGACTGTAGATAACCTCTTCATTTATGGCTGAGGAAATTGAGGGTTAGAAAAGTAAAATGATCTAGCCAAAGTCACAAAAGCAGAAAATGCCAGAGATAGGAATGAGCCCTGGATCTTCTGACTCCAGAGTGAGCACTCTTTAAATTACAAAATATTATATCTATGAAACTTACTTATGAACATTTATGTTCCCATTATAAATATTCTAAATACATTCTGTATTCTTTTGGCAAAAATTATGAACTTAATAAGCATTACAAATACAGTCATTTCGATAGGCACATAAAAACAATCCCAAAAAGCTGCATATGAAACTGGGAGTTTCTTTTAGGTACAAGTTGTCTTTTTTCTTCATTATCTATAGTTTGGTTTTGGCTTTTGCTTATGTGTTACCTCTTTGATCTCTTCCTGTTCTCTCCTGCTTTTCTCTTAATAATTCATCAATTTTTTTTTCTTCTCACTCAACCTATAAGTCTCCCTTCTAATAGATGCAAAAACTCTCCCTTGTACAAATAAGTTTTGTTATGCAACACAAATCCACACATCGTCTCTGTCTGGAAATATATGTCTCTTTCTATTGCCTCTAGTTTATCAGTTCTTTGCCAGTGAATGGGAGATATACTGGAGTCATAATTTGTCATTTCACTGATCATCCTTGAGTCATTCAAAGTTGTTCGTTTGCACCATGATGTGGATATTTTATAAATTGTTCTCTTGGTTCTGCACACTTCAATCTGTACTACTCACACAGGTCCTCCCAAGTTTTCTCTGAATTTGGCCCTTTGTTACTTCTTATGATGTAATAATAAAATCTGACATTTCTTATGGTGTAACAATATAATGTAAGATATCCATATGTCACAATTCATTAAACCATACCTAACTGATGGGTACTGCAGCTACCTTGTTTCCAATTCTCTGATCCATTAAAAACGTGTTGCTATTAGTATTTTAAGACACCTTTTTCCCTTTTTGATGTCTTTTTATATTTGTCTAATGGTGTTACCACTATTTATATGGTTAAATAACCTCTGGATGTCATTTCCAAAATGGCAGGACCACTTTATCAGTGTGCCTGTCTTCCTAAAGGCTCTCAAAAAACTTGTCATTTTTCTTTTGTGTCATCATTGTCAATCCAGTAGACTATCAGCACTTTGACTTTCTTCTTTCTGAACATTGCTTTTCTATATTTTTTGACCAGTTATCTATCAGAAAATAATGCTTGTTCTTGTAATTTCAAATCTAAACCCAGACTCTTATTAGCTCTGTGACCTTGAGTTAAATGCATGATTTTCTCATCTATAAAGTGTGGATAATAATTATCCCTCCCTCCCTAAGCCACTATGAGGATCAGATGAGATATATTTGGAAAGTATTTAGCAAACCTTAAAACACTGCAGAAATTCTGGCTATTATTATTAGCTATCATTATATGAATCAATCTCCATTTTACTTGCATAATGAGGTATTTGTCAGGTGTCCTAATTTTTTTCTAGTTACCTATTTTTCTTCTAACCATAATTATAATTTTGTTGATGCAGAAACTTTTTTATTTTATGCAATCAGAGCCGTCTAGTTTATTCCCTGTGATCCTCTCTATTTTTTTGTCCAGAATGCTTTCCCTTTCCATAGTTATGAAAGAAGTTTAAGGTAGTTCTAATGAACATTTGATCAAAATAACTTATGTGTAACAAAGATGTAAAGATAAGAGGGTATTTCTGCTTTTAAAAGTTTTTTATTTTCAAAACACATGCATAATTTTCAACATTCACCCTTGCAAAACCTTGTATTCCAATTTTTTCTCCCTTCTTTCACCCTGTCCCCTCCCTTAGACAGCAAGTAATCCAATATATGTTAAATATGTGCAATTTTCTATACATATTTCCACAATTATCACGCTGCACAAGAAAAATCAGATCAAAAAGGGAAAAAATGGGAAACAAAACAAAAAGCAAGCAAACAACAAAAAGGTGAAAAAAAAAACTATTGTGATCCACATTCAGTTCCCACAGCCCTTTCTCTGGGTGCAGATGGCTCTGTCCGTCACAAATTCATTGGCCTGAATCACCTTGCTGTTAAAAAGGGCCATGTCCATCAGAATTGATCATCGTATAATCTTCTTGTCACTGTGTACAATGTAGTCTTGGTCCTACTCATGTTACTCATGTTATCAGTCATATAAATCTAAGAGGGTATTTTATTATGCCATAAGAACACAAATTCTCCTACCACCATCTTTTAGTTATCCACATCTGCAACATGAGAGTCATTCTTGACTCTCTTCTCCCTACTCATACATCCCAGCCCTAATTACCTCATCCAGACTCTTCTTGCATCCATTATGTGCCTTCCTGAATACATCCTCCACCAGACAGAATTGTTACTTTTAAACCATAGATCTGACTTGTGAAATTCCCCTATAACCATCTTCAATGGCTACCTATAAAAGGAAAATATAAATTCCCATTTGACATTTAAGACCCTTCATAATCCAGCTTTCTAACCTAGTGACAATTCCTAAACCATCCCACCAGCGAGCTCTTTCTCACACTTCTCTATCTCAGTGCCTTGGCCCTTGCTGAGAATGTGCCTCCTCAAATCTTCTTAAGACTCCCTAGCTTTCTTCAAAGCCATGAGCTCAAGTATTCTTTCTAGTACCAAGATTTTCTAAGCCCCTTAGCTGCTAGTGTCTTACCCACCAAAATAATCTTGCATTTACTTTCTATACAGAAAATATTCTACATTTTATGTGGCCATGTTGTCTTCCTCTGTGGAGTTCATACTTTTTGATGCAGCTTCTAGCCCATTTTTAAAATCTGTGCTTCCCTGATATCTAACATATCAGGCCTAAAATATAGTCAAAATGCCACTGATGCTTATGGGTTGACTGGTTCACAGGCTCTTCATTACAGGACAGATTACTAGCTTTTCTCTGTATAAAACATGTCCTCTTCTGTCTGTGTGCCTGAAATATGCAATCTCTTCATGTCACCTGAGAGAATCCCTCACTCCTTTCAAAGTACAGTTCCAGAGCTACCTTCCACATAAAGCCATTCTCCGTACTCTCAGTTATGAGCTCATTCTCTCTCTCTCTTTTGAAATTACCTTTTTTTTTTTTTTCCTTTGTATAGCCTGAAATGGAAAGTAAGTTCCCTGAGGGCGAGGATCAGTTACTTATCAGAAAACAGCCTTTGCTTCTGAAAATCACTTTTGTTTTTGCCTTTGTTTACCCAGTGGGAATAGGCTAGGATATAGTTCCTGCCAGAGAAGGAGCAGTTAATAAAATAGAATTGAACAAGGGGACTAGCCTGCATCAAAAATCGAAAAGATATGACAACACATTTTTTTGTGTGTGGGTTTGAGAATTCCTTCTCTAATTTTTTTTTTTTTTTCCCATTTGGTCAGGGTTTAAGAATCCCTTCTCTGAAACTGCTTCTGAAATGCTGAAGGCCTTCATGCTCAGACTCTCTCCATAATTTGCTCCCAGTCTCTGACCACACTTGCTTTTTTTCTTGTCTTTTGATGGTTTTTGGCCAAAGCGAATTCAATCTGACCTGATCTATAGCACTTAGTCTGGATCCCTCCTGGGCAATTAGTCACGTGCCTCTGCCTGGTGGTTGGCTCATGTGCTGCTGTCTCCACAGCTGATCCTTTGTGTTGTTATTTATATTTTCATGGGTTTATATCTTTTTTTATTGTTCATCTGCATTATAAACTCCTTGAGAGCTTAGATCCTTTTGCAAGCCCCAGAGCACTTAGTCAGAGCACCACATAGAACATTAGAGATTCTGAGAATGTTGGTGCTGAAGGACAGCTCAGATTTTCTAGCCCCACGGCTGGTTTTACTGTGGGGGAAAGTGAGACCCAAGAAGGGAAAGTGAGCTGCCTGATCAACCAAAAGAATTTATGAAACACATACTAAGTACCAGGCACTATGCAAGCACTAAATATTCAAAAAAACAAATGAAACTGTCCCCGCCCTCAAAGAGCGTAGATTGCATTGGACAGCACAACATCTCCACCCACAAGTATCTGCAAAACCAATTCAAGGTAATTTGGGATGGGGGTGGGGGGACCATGCTACTGCCTAAAGAGATCAGGAAAGGCTCCATGTTGAGAGTGGCATGTGAGCTAAGTACAGAAGAGAAGGAGAAATCCTAAGAAGAGGAGGTGAGGGAGGGGTGAATTCTGGGAAGAGGGCACAGACAAGGCAAAGACAAAGTATGAACAGTGCGTGTCAAGACAGGAAAGGTGAGTTTTGTCAGACTAGAGAGCACAAGAAAGGAGTAATATACAACCAGACTTAGAAACATGGTTGGGGGCAGACTGTAAAGAACTTTAAAAGCCAAAGTGAGGGTTTTATATTTGATTCTAAAGGGAATTGAGAGGTGCTGAAATTTATTAAGTAGAGGAGTGGCGTGATCATTTTTGCCTGTTAGGAAAATCACTTTGCTACTTTAGGGAAATGATGGAGTGAGAAAGACTTGAGTCAGGGACCAATTACAGGCTATTGCACTATTTCAGGAAAAAAAAAAAAGTGATGTGTCTGAATTAACGTGGTGATCCTGGGAGTAGAGAGAAATGGACAATGCAAGAAATGCTGTGGCGAGAGAAAAAAGCAAGATTTGGCAACTGACTGGATCTGTGGGATGAAAGAGGGAGGACTTGAGGATTCTAAAGTTTCAAGCCCACAACCTGGAAGTACGTTGATGTCCTTGACTGAAGCAGGAAATCATATGAGGTTTGACAGAGGTCACACAGTTGTGTTTTCAAACCATATCATGCTCTTTCCTAGAAGCTCAATAAATATTTGACTGGCTGATCAATTATACAGTGCTATTCTGGGAAGTTACTGATCATTTGTGTGAAGTAAATTAACCTTTCTAGGACATTACTCTGTCTCTTTGAAGAGCTGAATCATCTCATGTTGCTAAATAAAGATACAGACCCTTCCTAGAACTGGAAAGCATCTTGGAGACCAGGCAGTCCCATTCCCTCATTCTAAAGAGCAGAAAACAGGTCTAAAGAGGGAAAATGTCATCCAAGGTCAGTAATTAGGAGCAGGGTGAGGATTAGAATACTTATTTCCTAATTCCACAGGCCTTTTACTACTACATCATGAATGAGTGACAGACAGACTATTAGAGCTGGAAGAGACCTTGGTCAACAAAGGAGAATAAGACAATGTAGAGTACAGTCTGTCCTAGATCCTGCAGGCAGTCTCAAATTGACCTAGAACCAGAATGTTCTCAACATGGTATGAAGGAAGGGCTTGGTAAATCTTAAAAGTGCTACAGAAGTATCTTCTTCTTCTCTCCTTCTTATTGCCATGATCACATCCCTGCTAACAGCTCAAGTCAAAGCAACTTCTGCTACATGGAAACTCACTATTTCATGAATACTATATGATACATATAACAGGGAGATGAGCATCCCTGGGCAGAATTATGAAATAGGCAAAGGGCATCTTCACCATTTTGTCATCTATTTCTATCTTTCACAGTTTCTAGTCCTTCTTCAAGCACTGACTACTCTCCTGCTTTTCCTGTAGGCTCCAAGACATCATGACAGTACTGCAGCTTTTCTGGATTACCATGTTTGAGCACACAGATTCCAACCAACTTATTCCATTAAACACACACACACACACACACACACACACACACACACACACACACACATTCAGTATCAGGTCCTTCAGTTTTGTGGACAGGAAAGTCAATCTGGAAGAGTTAGATTATAACTCTGGCTCTGCTACTAATTTGTTCTAATAATTAGTTCCTTCTCCTTTACTTCTTTGTAATCTAACAATCAAATGATGACGTTAGTATGCAGATGATTTCCAAAATCTCTTCCAACACTAAATTCTAGGAATCTATGAATTATTCCTCGGGTTGAACATTCTGCTAATCCTATCTCTCCACTCTCCTGCCCCTCAGTCCTGACCTCCTTACTAGGGAAAATAGTTGGCATACCTTGTCTCATACAGTTCCATTGTATTTCATCTTATTGGTGAGAGAAATGACAAGGAAAGGAAAGGGATGGAGTGTGTGTGAGTCCAATCCTCAGGCTCAATTTCATTAAAAAGTAATCAGCTGCCTTCTGGAGCCAAAGAAAAACCATGGAATGATGACTCTCTGGATTTTAGTTTCCTTCTTTGGCAGAAAGGGAAGGAGGAATGGCTAAGAAATTAAGCCTTCACTGCTTCTGTGAAATAAGCTCCTTTTCTATCACATTCCATGTCCTGTTTTTAGGTAGTACCAGCTCTCATATTCTAGGTTTAAGGAGTTCTGCCAGTTTATGTTATCTGAATTATACTGGGCTTTTAACCTCCATAGCCAAAGACAGTGTAGCCACAATAGACAAGGATTCTATTTCCTCCTAAGATGTTTTTTCATTCCAAAATACTATAATTTTCCATTTCTAAGCATATTTTCCACAACTTAAAAAAAATTATGGACAGAATTAAAAAAAAAATTAGGAATCAGTCTGGGCAAGCTGGCCCTTGGCTGAAAGATGATCATGGAGACCAAGATTCCTGCTGCAAAAAAATTGTTTAGAACCAAACTGAAGAAAATCCATTATCTTTGTGTAATGGCCAACTCTAGGAAACAAATTCAGAAATAAGTAGGTAACCACATAAAATAAAATGAATTTTAGCCTAGAAGATTTAGTATTCCCATCCACTCAACATCATTACAAATAACTTGATATTCCTAGACAGCTTTAACTAGTGTTCTAAATTAAAATCATTGTTCAATGTGTAGTCCAGATATCATTGCTCATTTTTTGTAATAATAAAGCTCTAATAGTATGAAAAGCTTTATTTATGGGCAGCTTTATCTGTTATAACCAATTCAATGATAAGTAGTTATATGTGAAGGAATAGAAATCAATTCTTGATCTAAGAATGAGCTTGCTGTATCTTGGAGTTAGGCAATAAAAACGTATCTAAATCTCTAACTACAAAAACATCTGATGTGTCAGGAAGATAAACAAGACAGCTGTGTGTGTGTATGCCTGGGCATGGAGATTCCAGTATGATTAGGGGGACAAACACTCCAGATCTATTATCAAAAGAGATAATTATTTGGAACAAATTATTTTGAAACAAATTAGACACAACAAATATTTGTTCCTTCCTTTATTTTTCCTTTCCTCCTCACCCATCTAGAATTGAACATCTAGATTGTGCAAGCTGGATAGAACCTATGAAATGATTCGATTATGGAAGAACTATCTGGAATTATGTCCAAAAACTTATAAAAGTGTGTACGTTTTTTGATCCAGCAATACCACGATTACATCCATTTCCCAAGATGATTAGGAAAAAGGAAAAAGAATCTATATGTTCTAAATATGGTGATAAAGACCTGAAAATTAAGAGAGGCTCTACATTTGGGTAATGGCTAAACAAGTTGTGGATAATTGTTGTGGAATATTACTGTGTTGTAAGAAATGATAAGCCAGTTGATTTTAGAAAAACATAGAAAGAACTGCATATGAGATGAGCAGAACCAAGAGTATACAGTAACAGTAAAACTGTTTGAAGAATAATCATGAACAACCAAGTTATACTTAGTGTTATAAATACTCAAATCAACTACCAAAAAACCTATGGAAAAAATGCTATTAACTTTCAGAGAAAGAATTAATGGCTACAAGTATGTACAATATGGTTTTGTCCATCTGTGTGTGTGTGTAGTTCTAATTTTTTTTTTTGAGAGAAGGGAAAAAGTACCTCTATGATTTCTTAAACAAGAAATAATCATAGCTCTGGAATCAGAAAGACCTGAACCCAGGCCAGACTATTATTAGCTGTATGATTGATTCTAGGTAAGGCACTTAAATGCTGCCTTCCTCAATTTCTTCATCTTTAAAAGTCTATAATAATTACTTACTATATCCCAGGATAAAATGAAGTAATATCTGTGAAGTGCTTTGCAAACCTCTCCCCAGTACTATATAAATATATAAAATACCATATAAATGTTAGTTATTATTACTGGTTTTATTATAAAAGTTTTACATATATGTGTGTGTATGTGTATATATATATTCATTTCATATATATGCATATAGTTTATATCTATATCTATATCTATCTATCTCTATATATGTGTGTATATACACACACACACACACACACACACACACACAATAATTAAAATAATGTTATTACCTATTTACTTTACTTACATGGATTTTTCCTAGAATCTTTTTGCAACTATAACAACTTTTCTCACCAATCATATTTAAGTAATCATTTTGTTTTTAATTTGGTTCTGACCACAATCCTAAGAGAATGGCAGTGTGGTAAAGTGAAAAGACCACACATCTTGGAGTCAAAGCTCAAATCCCACTCTGACTTTTTACTAGCTGTCTGACCTTGAACATGTCCCTTCATTTCTCTGATGCTCAGTTATTTTCTCAGCTGTTGAATGGAGATCACAAGAACTACCCTACTGCACCAATATGCTCTAACTATCTTATTAGTGAGCAAAGAATAGGAACAATTTTCAAAAGAAAAAATGCAGAACATAAGCAGCAGTAGAAAAAAAATTCTCTAAATCAATAATAATAAAAGGAATGAAAATTAAGAGTGCTGAGATTTCAAATTGGCAAAAATTTTCAATGTTGCAGTAGCTGAGGAAAGATATATTCAACAGCACCAACAACAAAACTGCTGGTGCAGAGATGGCCCAATCATTCTGTGAGAATGGAATGATGCAAAAAAAAAAAAAAATCACTGCACACGTGAATCCCATTGTTGGACATAGTCCTACTTTTAGGATGTCAAAGATAAAAAAGATAAATAAGAGTATATATATATTATATGTGTGTGTACATTTATATATTCATATATATTATATGTGTGTGTACATTTATATATTCATAGTAGTATGTCTTATGAAAACCCACTAATTATAGAATCATCGAATAAACTGTGGCTTATGTGGCTCATTTTACTAAGAGAAATGATGAATAAAATCAATTCAGAGAAACATGAAAAGACTTGCATAAACTAATGCATGGTGAAGGAAACAGATCCAGATATGAAACATGCCACAATAATAACAATAACAACAAAAACATCATTCAAAGGTAGCCAAACTCAAATTCACCACAATGATCCCAGATAACACAGGATTTAATAGCCTTCGCTCTTCTTTAAAAGGTGGGGAATGGTATAATGCTGATTATGTAGCTACATTGTTTTATTTAAATCATTAATATGGGTACCAGCCCTAAAATACTCCCTATTTTAACTAGTAAAATTCAGATCCATTCTTGAGTAAGAGATCCATTCTTAGTGGAAATGCCAACTTTTCCAAAAACTCTTCCCTGATAGCTCTAAACATATTGATATTCTTTCCCCTTATCCTTTATATAAAGCCCTGAATTTCTATTTGATATTTTAATAATGTATCATTTTACATCATACATTATGTCATATATACATCATGGTAAATATTACCTTGAAGTAATTCAATTAATATGTATTAATTGAACTATACTATATAACTAGAGCAGAAATAGAGAATTCAGGAGTTTATACTACAAAAGAAGCTTGGTCTTTGACTTTACAAAGCTCACAATCCATTCATTTGCCAACAAATTGAAGATAAATACATTCAATGGACTGCAAGAAAATTATCAACTTGAGAAGCACAGTATGCTGGGTATTGGTTAGGATATAGTACTATTAGGGCTATTCAATGTACAATATACATATCCAAGAAAGTGTTTTTAATTATTTGAAGCAAGAAGCTAAAATAAAAGGAGAATATCCATTACTTAAAGCACAACATTAGTCAAAGAAGAGGTCACTGAGTTATTAAAAATATTCTATTTCAAGGAACAAAGATTTTGCCAATCTGGGAATTCCTTGCCCTTACTGAGATGGCAGGATCTCTATGTCTCAGTGAATTTTTTTTCCTGTCTTATTGTCAGAAAATATTAATCCCTTAGCCAAATTTCTAATGATGAGATTGTGTGTGTCTATGTGTGTTTACATGTACAAAGAGGTAGGATATGAATATGTGACTTTACTGGTGGGAAACCACCCAGGAATAAGACTTGACATTTTTATGTTACACACATACACACACACACACACACACACACACACACACACACGCACACTTATATATGCTTAGAGATTTGCCTAGGGATGTGGAGATTTCAATAACTTGCTTATAGTCAAACAGACAGTATTTGTCAGAGACAAGGTTTGAATTCAAGTCTTCCTGACTTTGAAGCTAGCTCCATCCCAATAACTACATCATGACTGTGATAGAATAATTACTGTTATAATATTTGGGAAGGAAAGGATGAGGAACTTTTTTGCCACAGGTCATTTGGATATTTATAATATCATTAATGGGCAATACAAAATTATTAATTCAAAGAACTCAAGCAGTAGGAGGTTGTTGTGGCCTGCAGTTGCCTTAGCAGGGCCAGACCAAAAGATTTCATGTTCCTTATACAAGTCTGACACTCCTACTCCTGACAAAGCATATTACCCTTTATGTAATCATTTATAGATTACAAGGCCCTTTACTCTTCCTTCTCCTTTTCCTCCCTCTCCTTTTTTCTATTATTATTATCTAACTTGATTTTCACAATAATCCTTTAAGGAGGAATCTGGAAAGTCAGTCAGTCAATAGTCAATGAACATTAAGCACCTGCTTAATGACAACAATTACAATTACAATGACAACAACACTAGAAAAAAATAACTTGGAAATACTTGAGATTTCCAATCAATGTAATAATAAATAAAATAATTATAATAATGAATTATAATTCCATAAAACTAAAGATGATGGACTTATGTGCATGATAAGGCATTCCTTTCTGGACATAACCAATGAGGAAATGTGTTTCACCTGACTGCATATTTATTATGAAGATTTTCTTTTTTGTTGTTGTTATTCAGTTGAGTAGGGAAAGTAGGACAGAGATAGAAAAAGGCTTTTTAATTGAAAAAATAGTAAGATAAAATTTAAAGTAAAAATAATCCTCGCAGGAAGGCAATACAAGTAATATTGCTATCCCAAATCACAGATTATGAAATTGAGGTTGTTACTTTACATATAGATCTATAGTTAAATTATTTTGTCAGTAAGTGACAGGACCAAGACAAGAACATTGGTCTTCTCATTCCATATTCAGTGATATGGCCACTATTGCACAGCTATTTCCAACATATCATGTGTTGACCTCTATAGTCTTATTTATTCAAATAATTCAGGTAAGAATATTTTGTCCAAATTATCTGGGAGGGAGAAAGTATAGGGGCTTTGACACATGAATTAAGCATGACCTCACAGAATGATTACCTATGAAATTTCAGTCCTCTATTTTCCTTTAGAATATTCCCTAGAAGATCTTAAATAACTCTGATCCTTGATATTTCCATCAAGACAATGGAAATGATACAACCAGACAATCATCTCCATTACATACTGGCTTCCGTAATCATGTCCCTTCTTCATCTAAGATTATTTCTGACTGCTATCCAAGTCAAGTCAGCTTCTTCCTCCCAGATTTGGCATATGGTACTTGTGCAGTGAGTGGATCTGATGAAAAACAGAACCCAAGCTTTTCCTTTACTATTCCTAAAGATAGGTAATAAACACATTTAAATCCTTTTTTAAACCCCTTCCTCAAAATGTAATTATTTCCATGGAAATGGAAAGCAGAAAGGAGATTTTTAGAAATATCCTATTTAAATCTTCACCATGAACAAGAGGGATGAGTCTTCCCATCTGTCCTCCCATTAATCCTTATCCATTGAAGGAAAAAAGAGATCCTAGCAGAACCTTCTCATTTTATAACTATGAGACCTCAGGTTAAGCATGTGCTTGAGCTCACAAGGGAAATAAATAGCAAAGCTACAATTTCTACTCAGGTCCAATGACTGAATTTGGTGCTGTTCCCAACCTCATCATCTCTTCCCAGGCAGCAATGTGGTTTGAAGCAGTAGTGGCTCAGAAGATCCAACACTGGGTTAATTATAGGAAGCACAGGAAGGCAGATTTCCATTTAGTTTAATGAACCACCCTCCCCATGTTTAGGACTGTTCAGAAGGCAAATGGGATGTTTTGGTAGATAGTGAGTCACCCGTCACTACAGCTCCTCGATGACCATTTTTGAGATGTGTCAGAGAGGAGCTTCTTTCTCCATGTTAGACCAGGTGATCCCTGAGTTTGTCCAACTCTGGAGATTCTACTTTGCTGATAAAATGTCTCATCAAGTGTGAGCAGTGAGAAGGACACTAGGCATAGCAAAGAATTCACCTTATCTCTATCATGGGATAAAAATGGCCACATTGGAAACCAACCCCACGTGACCCTGAATGTAGAACAGGACTAATATGTCAGGTCCCATTCAGTTTACCAAAGATTACTTACTATGCTTGAGAACTGGAATAGGTGCCAGGGCTACAGAGAGGAAGTCATGTTTCAAAACATTAGTGGCCTGGACACAAACAAGCGTGATCCAGGTAGGATGTGACCCAGATAGTGACTGTGGAGGATGGGAACAGAGACCCATCGCTTTCGGTTAGGGTGATCCAGGACAAGGAGGCACCTAAGCTGAGCCACAGAAGAAGGGACTTTTAACAAGTGAAAACATGAGGTGCGACCTAGCTGAATGCAGAGAAGGTGGCAAAAGAGCTGGGAAAACTAGAAATCATGCTGGACTGCAAGACTAGAAAGGCATTTTGTGGTCAGGTGACAGGAGATCTCTGATTGCATCAGTATAAATAACGCTCTGATGGGAACAACCCCTTTCCCAATGCAGGCTATCCCCTTGGAAATGGAAAAGTCTGAAAGACTTGCCCAGAGCACTGACTGGCTAAGTGACTTGCCCAGAAACACAGCAGGAATATGTCAGGGACAAGATTTGAACCCTGATCTCCCTGACCCCAAGGTTTTACTCCCACTAGCTAAAGGAGGTCCATAAAGGTCAGGCTAATTAAGTGAGACTCACAGGGAGTGACAGAATAAGAACCATCTAAACATAAAAACATTTCTTAATTGAACTTTGGATTCCAGACTACATTTTCCCTTCCTCTCACAGAGGCCAAAAGAAATAGATATATTTTTTTTCCTTTTCATCTTGGAAACAGATGGAAGCGACCTGGAGTGATGCAGAAAGCAGATCTTAAGCAAAGTGTGAAATCACGTTGGATGAATCGGCTTTAAACTAGAGTTGTACAATGGTTCAGTGTGCCCGGATCAGCAGAAATGACTAATTGCTCTCATCCAAAGCTTAAAAAGATAAAAAAAATTAGATTTATTATAAATGCAGGGATGAATGTGCACACTTGTAGAAATGACTGGCTTTGCAGTTTGTGACACCTGTGATTTATGGCACCATGTTTACAAGGCATTTTTCATTTGAAGTTGTTAATATACTGAATGAGAAATGCATTTAAAAGTAAATTAGCAATCAGACTCTAAGTGACCATAATTACATAAAATCCTTCATATTGCACCATGTTGTTTACTAAGTATTAATCTCCCCCAAATCCTATAGGTAGAGAATGCAAATGTTATTATCTCCTCTTGACAAATGAAGAAACTGAGACCGAGAGATCAAATGGCTTGGCCTTAGTCACAGTGCTAGCGAGTAGCAGAATCTGGACTTGCATTGGACACGGGTCCCTTTCTCCAATGCCAATCATTTGCAAAGGGTAGTAATTTTGGTCTTCACAATCATTATGAACTTCTAGGCCTATGGACTTTGTGCTTCATTTGCAAAAGGAGGGATGTGAGTGGTCTAGAATTCCACTCCTAGATGCTGGCTACAATTGTTCTTGCAATGCTCCAATAACCAAGACATGGCTCAGGCTGGCACCCAGGAAGGCTGCTTGGAAGCTCCAAGAAATCCAAGGATGACATTCCCAGGGACCTGTGGTAGCACTGGGGCGAGGGGCATTTTCTGGAGCTCTTCCCTCTTGTAGGTGAGCCAAAGTAGCCATCTGGCTAGTTATGAAAGCATGGCAAGTTTGACACCCAATGAGCCTTTCCTGTATTACTCTTGTCAGGAAAGCAAAGTAACTGAGCTGTACGGGCAAGAGGGATTGAAGCTCATAGAGAGAGCAGGAAGTCACCAACCCACTCTCTGGCTGTTTATTAGGTTCTAGGTAAAAGCAGGGAAAATCAAGCTTCTGAACGGAGTTTCTAACCTTGTCTTTAGCAGATGACTACACACCTAAGTGTCTATGTAGGAGACAAAAAGATGTGTCAGGAAGGACTTTCTCACAGCATAGGAGGATGACTGGCTTGAAAATTCCTTTTACATCAGTTTAAACTCCTCTTCACTCTGTGTATGTGTGCTTTCCTGCGGAAAGTACCTGATGAACCGCGCTGTGAGTTACCTTGATACTGAATAAGACATTTTGAGTGGGGGAACCTCCAGGTTCTTTTCAACATTAAAATTCTATGATAAGACTATAATTTGTTAGAGAGTTGAGAATCACCCATGTAAAAAGGACATATTTGTATTTGCAGGACATAAAACTGCATCCTACAAGTAACTAGTGCTTATTATTATTTCTTTACATCAGTTGAATAATAATAGAAATGATAGATTGTTTTGATGGAGGAAGGCATTGGTGCTGTTGTTATTTGTCATATGGCTACAACTGGATTTTCTAAATCTTTTGTCCCTCCATGATGGCTGCTTAAAACCTGCTTCTGATTCTCCTGACCATAGGCCCATGGAAATGCTGAATGGGGCACACTGGTCTGAAATGATTCTTCTGCTGCAGAAGAGGTGTCTGCTCCTCATGGTGGGCTCCGTTTGGCGTCCCTCAACTGAGGTTGAGAGCATTCTGGAATGAGGGATAGGAAAAGTCAAAACAGCTTTGTCCTTCAAGTCATAGAGCTGTTGTGGAATTCTACCAATCTGTATTTGGATGTCTAGCATGATGTTGCCTGTGGAGGCAAAGGGTGAAGACACTAACGGTGCTCCCTTTGGTAGTGCATATGTTCAAAGTGAAATAATACAGAGAAGATTAACAAATGAAACAAGATGGGAGATTTGCAACATCAGCAACTCTGGTCAGATGGTCTAAGTAAATAGCACCTTTCCCAGAGACCTGTGCAAGGATCCCTGATTTTGTAGATGGGTGCTCTTCCTAGTGATGGAAACCACTGCTATCCAGCTTAATAGATGGTCTTCAGGATCTGTCCCAACCCAAAAGAAAAAGCTCATTCCAACTCTCTGGGATGTGATTCTTTGTCCTCGTCCATCCTGAGACCACATATGAGGTTTGCAATAGACCTCAGGTTCAAAATCTTCCCAGCTTTCAGGTAGTGATGCAGTAGAAGAAGGAACACTGAACTAGGAACTAGAGCATGAGCCCCAGCTCTGCCAGACTCGCTAGGTGGGAGGCCAAGAGCAAATTATTGAGCATTTCCCAGTATATGTTTATTTCTCCGTACTTAATTTTCTCGATCTATCTCACAGGATTATTGGGAAGAAAGACTTTTGAACTCTCAGAGTATTAAGAATCACAAACTCTCAAGCATATGAGATTTGAGAGTTTAATGCAATAAATGTGCACTTACTTTGTGGGAAGCACTGTGTCTGGTGAAGGGAATGGAGCTGGCCTTAGAACCAAAAGGTTCCAGTGCAGGCTGAGATTTTCTAGTTCTGTAGCTCTGGCTAGGATAGTACAGTGAGCACTTGCTCTAGACTCACATGCTACCTTAGTCAAGTAACAGCCTTCTTGAGCTTCAGAGCACCAGCTGTAACATCAGGGAGCTCAGCCTGGATGGTCTCTTTGATTCCTTTTTACTCTGATCCAACTGGATCTCATATTAAAACATATCTATAAATATGTGTAAATGATATAAATTGTTCATCTAATCTAAGTCATTATAAGCAGCCATTTATCAAGCACCTACAAAGTACTAGGGTGGTACAGCAGATAGAACACTGAGTCTGAAGTCAGGAAAGTCTGAATTAACATCTGATCTCAGATATTTAATAGCCATGTGATTTTGGGCAAGTCACTTAACCCTGTTTGACTCAGTTTCGTCATCTGTAAAATGAGCTGGAGAAGAAAATAGCAAACCACTCCAGCATTTTTGCCAAGAAAACCTCAAATAGGGTCATGAAGAGCCAGACAGAAAAACGACTTAACCACAAGTACCAAGCATTGTGTTATGCAGGGAGGCAGGGAGGAAGAAGGGAGAGGGAGGGGAATAAACCATTTCCTTCCCTTACAGAGTTTATATTCTCTCAGGGAAGAAAATGTGAAACTGTTTGTGAAGCTCTTTGAGAGCTTTAAAGTATTACACAAATGCAATTTCTTGGTTCTTAGTATCTATATAAAGTATATAGTTTACTTTGTATCTACCTCTAAGTAGACTTGTACAAACTTATTCCTGGCAGATACAAGGGGAGAGAGATTCTAGATAAGCTTGGAGAGGGAGATACTAGTCATGGAGGAGGTACTGGAGCTGGGGGAACCAGGAAAAGTCTCCTTTAGAAAATGTTGCTTGACGGCAACATTTCAACGGCAGTGGGGCTTCCAAAGGGCTACAAGTTGGAAGGGACCTGAGAAGTCCAATCTAACCCCTCCCTTCCTAGGGAAGGGCACTGATCTCAGGGAGAATCACACAGCCAGCAAGTGTCTGAGGCAGGATTGGAATCGGCTAGTGGTCTGCCCATGACATCATGCAACATCCAGACACGGGGATAATCCATCAGGAAGCACAGAGATTTGAGAGGACGTGTCACGTGAAGAACAGCAGGAATCCGGGATAACTGGACTGAAAAACAGACCGAGCATGAAGAAGGGGCAGAGAATGAGGAGTTTGACAGGCTGGAAGCTTAGAAGTGTCAAAGAGTTTACATATGATTCTCAAGTAATAAAGAGCAGTGCAGCAGTGGGGGAGGTGACAGGAAACTCTCTTTGGCAGCTCTGTGGAGAACTGAGGAACAGGGAGAGGCAGGCGGCTCTCTGGGACTGGGCACCCTAGGGCAGAGATCGCCCTGCACTGGCAGAGGGAATGCCCTGCCCAGGAGTTCCCTATGAAATCACAGGCCTGAGTCAACAAAGGCTGTGGAGGCACTAAACCAAGTACTGGCGATACAAAAGCCACGTGAGACACTTCCCACCCTCAAGTAGCTTGCATTCTATTAGAGAGGAACAGGAAGTACAACCTGCACATAAGTACGGTGTATCTACAAAGGAAGAGAATCTTAGTAACAACTGGAGGTCAGAGGTGTTGAGAAAGGCTTGTTCTACAGGGGAAGAGACAGAAGTTCAAAGAAAGAAGGGGCCGACCCAGGGTCACAGCCAAATGATGGCAGTGCTGGCCATCATCATTGTCATAGTCATTGCAGCAGCAGCAGCATCATATAATGATAGTCATTGTCATTATCATCATCGTCATTGTCACAATTACTGTAGTCATCATCATTGTTAAAAGTTAACTCATCATCATCATCATCATCGCCATCAGTTCAATTACTACAATCATCACCACCACGGTTATCATTATCCTTATCATCATCATCATCACTGTCAGTTGTCACAATTACTACAGTCATCATCATCATTGTTATCTTCATTATCTTCATCATCCTCATTGCCATCAACACAATTACTACAGTCATCATGGTCACCATTGTCATTATCTCCTCCTCCTCTTCCTCCTCCCCATCATCATCCTCATTGTCATCAGCACAATTACTATAGTCATCATCATCACGGTTATTGTTATTTTCTCATCTTCATCATCATCCTCATCACCCTCACCGCCATCAACACAATTACTTCAGTCGTCATCACCGCCGTTATCATTATCTTCATCGTCCTCACCCTCGTGGCAGTGCATTTATACGACATAGCACACTTTCATTTTATCCCACAACAACCCAGAAGGGAGGGGCACAACTTCGCCGCCCAGAGGCGGACAGAGGCAATGACTTGCACAGAATCCCATGGGGTGTGTGTCCGATGCAGCAGTTGTGCTCAGGCTTTCCTGAGTCTGGGTCCGACCCGCCCTCAGTAATTCTGTATCACTGCAATTTAGGGATTTCCCCGTTATGTCTGACTCTTAGGGATTCCATTTGGAAGTTTTCCTGGCAAAGCCCCCAGAACTGAATGAATTGGTTCTTGCGTTTGAGAATGACATGTTAAGAATAGAGAGAGAGACTGGTTTTTCAGGGAAAGAGACCAGCTTTGGAAAAAGCAGTCGGTAAAGTGCTAGACCTGGAATCAGGAAAACCTGAGTTCAAATCCAACTTCAGACACTTATTGTCTAATTCTGAGCAGGTCACATATCCCCAGTTTGCCTCAGTTTCCTCATCATGAAAATAAAAACAATTACCTCCCAGGGTGTTGTGAGGAGCAAATGACATAATAATTGTAAAGTTCCTACCATGATGCTTGGCAAAGAATATGCTCTAGGCAGATGTTCTTCTATAGATGGATAGATATAGATAGATGTATAGTTATGTACATATACATGTGCATATGTATACTTATACATACATATAATACATACCCACATACATATACATATTATGCTTTGTGTTATATGTGTTAATTATGTAGTATATGCTGTGGTATATATTACACATGTGTACGTATGAGTAGAAGTTTACCAGATGATGCAATTAAAGGAGAGGGACCCAGATCTTCCCTTATTAACCAAAATCCCTCTAAAATGGAGATCCAGAATTCACTAGTGGAAAGAGGTCCCAGACCCCCGGAAGAGGTATCCTAGAGCCTAGAACTCAGCACACTATTCTTGCAAACAACCCGCAGGGGATCAGCACAAACTCGACAACTCTGATTGCACATGCTCTCCCCCTAGCTGAGGCCTGGGAAGTATTCTTGACCTTTATTACAACTCTTCCCCACTCCCAGCCCTACCCCTTAGCTATAACCATCTTTTACCAAGTTAAATAGCCCTTATTTCCACTTGTGTTTATACTCCTGAGGTCAAACTGGGTCAATATTTCCATAGGGCCGATGCATCAGCTGAAGCAGAGTTCTACTGAGGAAGCCGACTTTGAAACTAGTCAGGGGTCAAGTGGTCTGTATACAGTAGGTCTGGGAGAAGAGTAATCCCTCCCATTCCTATAACCCATTACACTTTACAAGGCAAAGTATGAATCTCGGTTTGAGATAAGTAATGAAAATATCAGTAACCCAATTTTAAAGATAATAATAATAACGGATTTTCATGGCACTTTCAAGTCTTCAAAATGCTTCACAGCACATTATGTCAGTCTCACAACTGCCCTGTCAAGTCTTATTAACTCCACTTTTACAAATAAGTCAATCTGAGACTCAGAGGTTATCCCATACAGAAGTTATCAACATGTTTGAAAATTAGATCAAAAGAATATCATCTTTTCTCATGTAAAATTAATGTGAATTGAGTTAACTTAGCCAAGTCACTGGTGAGAAGACCAGAGCTGAGTCTAATTCCTGGCCCAGACAGGCATTCGCTGAGGGGTTCTGGACAGGACACGGACTTTCCCAGCTTCGTCTATGTGTGTGTGTCAGAGGGGCATGAGAACTGCACCTATGTCATGAGGTTGTGACTTTGATCTTGAAGGGGTAGTGAAAGGGTAGCCATCATTAGCTTTGCTTAGAACAGGCTCGATGGGACAACTACCAAGCAGTTGGGTGCTGAAAGACATTCGTCACTGAGCTGAAGAACTGGGACAGGGACTTTTGCGCCTGGCACAAATCCCACACGCCAGACCTGCTGGAGCAAGGGAAACAAAGCGTGCCCTCAGCTGGTGAGGGGGCACTCTGAGGGCCAGCCTTCTGCCACTGAAGGGGAGAGAAGCCCACTCCAGGGGTTAATGAGATGGCTTCCTTTTCCTATTCTTGCCAACAGGGTACTAAGCTTTGTCATTTCTATGTGACAGAAGGACATCAGTATCCTTTGAAGTCAGCGCCATGGGACAAAGCTCCAGCTGTCCTACCCCCAGCCTCGAGTCTGTTAAAACAGGTTAGGTGATAAGAAGGTAATGCTTTACAAGGCATGTGGTTCAGTCGTTTCAGTAGTGTCCAAATTCCTCGTGACCCCTTGGGGGGTTTTCTTGGCAGGGATACTCCAGCGGTTTGCCATTTCCTTCTCTAACTTTTTAAAGATGCAGAAACTGGGACAAACAGGATGAGGGGACTTGCCCAGGACCACACAACTAGTCAGTGTTGGTGGCCAGATTTGAGCAAAGAAAAATGAGTGTTCCTGATACCAGGCTCTACGCTCTATCCACTGTGCCATCCAAATGCTCTGGTTTATGCCTAGATAGCCTTCTTCTCGCCCTACCCCAAATGTAAGCAAGTGAGGGAAGAGTGGGGCAGATCTTGCCTACTTAAACTCAGGCCATGCTCATAAAAGGAATCTTACTTCTGAAGATGCAGAAATCTCCAGCTTTTCAGTTGCTGTGGCTCATAAACAACTAGAAATCATGGAAGGATACAAGCAACAGGAGTGGGAACATAAAAATGCATATCCATGAATTTTTAATGCATTTTATCCCCTTTGACCACCTCAAACAGCCAGTGACCCAAAGGGGAATGAACAGATAGATGTAAGCTGGGTGTGTAAATGGATGTAACACTATCAGTGATGACACTGTGTAAGAGGGGCCTTAAACCATGTCACTAAAAACATCTGACTGGAAAAGTAGATGGCTGAGCTGTAGAGCGAGAGGGAGGCATCCAAGATGGACAGCTTTCAGGTTGTAATTAGCCCCCATGAAATATTAAAAGAACTGGATGGAAAGCCTTCAACACTATGAAAGATTTATGCAAAGATATAGACCAGAATAGAAGAGGTTATAGAAGCATGGATGCCCTGGGCCTACACAATCTTTTCTCTTAAAAATTCAACATGGTGGGCATTACCACGATGAGCCAGTCAGTCTCTGTGCCAGCACCATATTCTTTTTTTTTAAATAACAATGCATGCCAGGGTAATTTTTTACAGCATTATCCCTCGCATTCACTTCTGTTCCGATTTTTCCCCTCCCTCCCTCCACCCCTTCCCCCAGATGGCAAGCAGTCCTTTACATGTTGAATGGGTTGCAGTATATCCCAGATACAATGTATGTGTGCAGAACCGAACAGTTTTCTTGTTGCACAGGGAGAATTGAATTCAGAAGGTATAAATAACCCGGGAAGAAAAACAAAAAAATGCAAGCAGTTTATATTCATTTCCCAGTGTTCTTTCTCTGGGTGTAGCTGCTTCCGTCCATCTTTGATCAATTAAGGCTCTCTTTATCGAAGAGATCCAGTTCCATCAGAATAGATCCTCAAACAGTATCATTGTTGAGGTATATACTGATCTCCTGGTTCTGCTCATTTCACTCAGCATCAGTTCATGTAAGTCTCTCCAAACTTCTCTGTATTCATCCTGCTGGTCATTCCTTACAGAATAATAATATTCCATAACGTTCATATACCACAATTTACTCAACCATTCTCTAATTGATGGACATCCTTTCATTTCCCAGCTTCTAGCCACTACAAACAGGGCTGCCACAAACATTTTGGCACATACAGGTCCCTTTCCTTTCTTTAGTATCTCTTTGGGGTATAAGCCCAGTAAAAACACTGCTGGATCAAAGGGTATGCACAGTTTGATAACTTTTTGAGCATAGTTCCAAATTGCCAGCACCATATTCTTTCTTACCTCAGTGCCTGCACCAATGAAACCAGACTCACGGAAGCACCACAGATTGCTACAAGGAGTTGTAGGCTTCTGTTGGAATACTGTTGCGATTTATAATTTAAGTGACTAATATTGCACAAATTTGTGCATCATTTAACCATTCATATTGTTGGACTTCTTTTCATGCTCATTCCTTAGGCCGTAGAAATCCCAAAGATTGACAGTCAGCATTTTCTGATGTGTGGCGCAGGTTTCCATTAGAATTTCAGCTTGCACTCCCAAACATCTGAATGTTGAAATTAAATCCTGATGTGCTGGGGCTGAAGGGCCTAATTTCATCATCTCTAACAGGATCAGTCACTTCTGAAAATGTGCCTCCCTCTTCTGTTTTCAAGCTATTTTACTGGGTAGCCTTTAACATCACAAAGACACTTTCGGGTTCACAGTCATTCAAAAAATAATGGCAATATCTAGCATTCAAATTAGTGCTTTAAGATTTGCATAGTACTTTACAAAATCCTCACATATGATCCTCACAATAAACCTTGGAGACAGGTTCTATTATGATTACCATATTTCAGATGAGGAAACTCAGGCAAAAAGAACTTAAGTTTCTTTTCTAGTGCCTCAGAGTAGTAAGTGTATTTGAGACAAGGTCTGAATTCAACTCTTCCTAACTTCAAGTCCAAAATAAGTAAGTAAATAAGGTTTTCACCACTGATCAACCTAGAAATAATTGATTTGACATCAGCATAAGCAAGAAGGAATAATGCAAGGCTTTTGCTTTATTTACATGCCTTCTCGTATCTAAGAACAATGAAAAGAAATATCAGTAAACCCTCAGACGGGTCACTTAAAAAGTTCAGTAGTATTTCATTTTTCCAAATAGATGTAATGATAGTTTTTAATATTCAACATTTAACATTGCAATTTTTCTCCCTCCCTCTCTTACCTCTCCCCTCTCCAAGAGAGCAAGCAATTGGAAATAAGTTAAATATGTGCAATTCTCTTAAAGATTTCCATATTTGTTATGTCCATTTGTCAAAATCAGATCAAAAAGGGAAAAAATACAAGAAAGAAAAAACAAAAAACTCCAAAGGTGATACAATAATGCTTTGATCCACATTCGATCTTCAAGGATGTGGATGGCATTTTTCATTCCAAGTCTTTTGGAATTCATTTGAACCATTGCATTGTAGAGAAAAGCCATGTCCATCACAGTTGATCGCTACATAATCTTGTTGTTACTGTGTACAATGTTCTCTTGGTTCTGCTCGCTTCATTCAACATCAGTTCAGAAAAGACATCTTAAAAGAAATCCAGACTCTTGAAGATACAAAGGTGCCAGGAGCCATCCATCGAAGTAGACCCTGAATTTGTATAATCTTGCTAACAAAAGGTGATTCAGCCCTTCTTGAAGTACTTCAAAGATGAGGAAGAAAATGCCCCATAGTGGCTGTTCATTCTGGTTCTAGATATTCTCACCCTTAGAAAGTTCTTCCTTAACTTGAAGGGAAATCTGCCTCCCCACAAGTTCTATCCATTGATTCTGCTTTCTAGAAGCAAGAAAGTCTAATATTCCCCCTGGACAGTTTTCCAAGCACTTAAAGAAAATGACTGTGTCCCTCTTCTGTCTTCCTCTTTCTCCACTCCCTCACCCCCAGGCTAGACATCTTGAAGTTCTCTAACCAATTTTCACTCACAAGGTATGGTCCCCAATTCTTTTCACATCTTACTCACCATCTCCAGGATACCTTCTAGTTTGTCAAAGTCCTTCCTAAAATGTGGTGCCTGGAACTTACTTCTGCTAGCTCTCCCTAAGATAGAGGACTATAGAACTTCTGACTTTACTTGTTTTACCCAAAGAGTTTTAGTCTCTTTTCGTGATGTTACCCTAATCCTATCATTATTCTCAAAAGGTCAGTTTTTTTTTCCCCCAGGGAAAAAATGTAATAATTATGTAAAATGTCTCCTTAAAGAAAAAGAACATGTATAAGAATTCTTGGGAAAACCCATTCAAATCAACCACAAATCTTTATTTGGCACCCATTAGCAGTATGGCACTATACTAGGCACTGTGGCAGGAAAGTCTAGTTAAAAGTTTCAACCCTTGAAAAGTTTATAATGTACAAAACAACCAAGATCATTTATAAGCAAGAATGAGTCAGTGATCTAGGAGGTAGGAGTACAGTAATCACAGGTTTCCTCAAGGAAGTGAAATTTGGTTTTCATAATTAGGGAGTCGATATACTCCCAGATATGTCACTAGCCAGGACTTGGTTGGGCAGAGCTTTCTCTTAGAAATTCAAATGGTGGAAATGCAATAAATTGGAGGGAAGAGTTTGGATGTTGCATAGAAATTATTCATGTATCTTGAGTAGTTCTCTCCAGCTTCTTAATGCACTTTTCTCTCAGTTTTGCTGCAGATGTCAAATTGGAGGTATGTCAAAAGTGTTCTTCAACTAACAATAATTCAAATCTGCAAAGCTTTCTCAAGCCCCAGGCACATACTAATGAAGGCCCATACTAAGCCCAGTTCTTCCCTACACAAGCCCTGCCCTCAAATAATTCCTGGGATAGAGGAAGAACTCCTACATATTAAATTCACCCAGCATTTGTCAGTGCCTTCTAAGTACTCAAGGAAGGCAGGCAGTCTTAAGGCAAGCCTCAGAGTTCAAAAGACCAGGATTCAAGTCCAGTTTCTAACATATAATGGCACCCGGCAAGTCACTTAACCCTTCTGTACCCCAAGTAACTCAAACACTATAAGGAAATGGATGTGCCCATTCTGCATCTGCAGAGGTTGGTTTTAAGCGACAAAGGGAGAGAAATGTGATGAAAACAAAGAAAAGATTGAAACTATTTCTTCCCTAGATCCCCAGCATGACAATTTTACAGTGTGTGCATTTCCCCCCTTCTGAGGCAATTCTTTAATGTCATTAGCCAGTTGAACCAAAGGATGGCTCTTGGGAAAACACAGATACTTCCATATTTTTCCTAGTGATTTCAAACTGGAAGAATCAGTTTTTTATTGGTGAGTTTTCAATCTGACATATTTGTAAGAATTTGGCTGTTTCGTGCATTAGAGATCAGGGGGGAGAGCTACTCAAAGTACATGAATAATTTCTGCAGGGAAAAACCCCACTAATCTTCAATATCAGAATCCTCCTTCCTGCCCCCTTGCTTGCCCCCAAATTGGCTGTCTCACTCAAAAGCAATGGTAACCTTCCCAGTCGCCCTGAAAACACCCTAATCTCTTAGTTTCACTGCTTAGAATCCCCACAGACCTGAAATCATCTGTGCAACTATGTTGAGGAGTATTAAACACTTCATCAGTCCAATACAAAAGAAATCTCTGGAGATGACCCAGTCACGGAGAGAAGTAAATTATTTAAGTGGGTCACTATGTCTACCTCCTGGGGAGTTAGGTGGCACAGTGGATAGAGTACAGGACCTGAAGTCAGGAAGATTAAGCTTTCTGAGTTAAATCTGGCCTCAGACACTTAATTGTCATGTGATTCAGGACAAGTCGCTTCATCCTATTTGCCTCAGTTTTCTTATTTGTAAAATGAGCTGGAGAAGGAAATGGCAGACCGCTCCAGTATTTTTATCAAGAAAACTCCAAATATGATTGCAAGGAGTCAAAATCTACTGAACAGCAAAAATGTCTACATCCCTTTAATGGGATCTGACTGAAAACAACGACACAGCAACAACGGACCCCCGTGGTGAGTGAGGAGCTCATGGGATAAATGCAAGCTTGGGGTCCAGTTGGCAACTTACATTTCTGCTGAGCCATCCCACATATTTATAGAGGCAATGTAACCTAGAAGACAAGAGCTGGCCTCCAAGCTAAGAAGGCCTGGGGTTAAGACGTGCCTCCAAATGCCTTCTGGCACAGAGATCCTGGGCAAGGCATTTCCTTACTAGCCCCTATGCCTCCTTTAGCAAATGAAATTAAGTCCTCCAAGTAATTCTTGAAGCCTATAAATTGTGGAGAAGATGCCATTTACTGCTTTGCAGAGGCTTTACAAATTATTTTAAATATAGTATCTCATTTGACCTTCACAAAAACCCCCCAGTTAAATTTCAGCAATATCGTTATCACCATTTTATGACAAAGAAACTAAGAACAGGGCCTTGGTTTTTTTTTTCGCCCTTCTTTGCATCCTCACCTTTGGCACAGTGCCTGGCACATAGTAAACACTTGATAAATACTTGTTTGCTGATTGATATCCTCCTTTTATCAATGTAAAATCTCAGGCCCAGAGAGAATAAGTGACATGGCCAAAAACCTCCAAGTAGTAACAGAGCTAGGATTTCAATTCAGGTCTTGGGACTCCAAATACAGCACTCTTCTTCTGCCCCACTCTTGCCTCAGAATGTGAACAGTTGTTACACTAATACCTTGAGAACAAACAGCTGTTGTAAAAAACAAAAACAAAACAAAACAAAACAAAACAAATCTCCAGCTAGAAAAAAAGACTGGGAAAATATCACACCTCTTAGTTTGAAAAAGGGATAATTATCTTAAAATATTCCCCAATTATGTGTCATTCAGCACCTCATCACAATTAACTTCATAAAATGATTTTTCACATCTTCTCTCTCTCAGTGTCCTGCTTGTTGAATTGTATAAAGCTTTGAGCTGTGTGTGAATGTATGTGTATGTGTGTATGTGTATATACATATATATATATATGAGAGTCAAGTAGCTCCCTAGGGAATCCCCTCCATTAAAATGATTTCTAAGGTGAATGAATATGGTAAACAACTCTGCTCTATCTTACTGGCGTATCTTCCCTCCAGGGGAATATCCCGAAATCAGATCTGCTAATAGGAGCAACAACATTCAATATCTTTTTGCAGATTCCAGCCAGCACTCCCATCTGTTTCTTATGCCCAGATGGAGCATGGGGTTCAGCTATCAGTACAGATATGTCTTGGTCAGCAAGTAAGAGCCCAACTGGAATGCCAGGAGAAAGGGGAGATGGCTCGCATCTGAGAATTATGCAATGCTTTCTATGATCCTAAGCGGTTCTCTGCCTCCCGAGCACATATTTTTAATAGCAATGTTCTTGTAGCAATGCTCCATAGCTATGAATCACAGAAAACCATTATCTCAGAAAGGATCACAACTGCAACTGACCCAAAGGACTATGAAAAAAGTTCATGGTGGACGGAGGCAGCTTATCACTAATGATTTGCAGGTGAAAATTGAACTAAAATTTAAGGAGGGCACATGTAGTAGGAAAAGGAAACTGGTCATGGGGCAACAGCAATGGCTAATTGATGGACAATCCAGGGGTATCCTTGGTATCCTCCAAATATTAGGAAGACTAGAGGAAAGGATCCAATGTCACTATGGAGTGTTTTTATAGAAAGACTAAGAGTTGAACAGTAAGAAAAGAGCAAGAAATCATTCTGTCCAATTGTGGGCTCTTAGTAGACATGCATTCCGCCAAAAATGTTAAGTGACTGAATTGGCTAAGTGCACTATGATCGTTTGAAGTTGAGGGACACGCAGAGATTCTTGACTTCTTTATCTCTGCTCTGTCTCTTTCTCTCTGTCTCTCTGTCTCTGTGTGTCTCACTCTGTTTGTCTTTCTCTCATCTCTCTGTCTCTCTCCACTGAGCATAAGGATAAGATTTCTCCCTTTTCTTCAACTTTTCTTGATCCTTGTCAAATTCCCAGTCACTATTCAATTCACTCCCAGAGGACTTTACATTGACAAGGTTCTCAATGGCTAGAAACAATTGCTTTACACTCCCACATTGACCCTCGTGACAAAATTCTGTTAAGTCGACCCCATTTTAAATGTGAAAAAATTAAAAGGTGAGTAACTCACCAAATATCATAAGACTGATAAGTGATGAAACTTTGTCTCAAGCCCAATTTTTCTAATTTTCTAATACAAAGCATATCACACAACATATACGATCTTGCTTCTGGGCTTCAGTGTTCACAAATTAGGAGAATTGTTTTTTTACTCCTTTATACCAGCAGCTCCCTCCAACCACATACAATCTTGGAGTAAGTAAAGGATGTAGAGGTTAGTCAGGCCCAGAATCACAGAATGTAAAGGTTGGAAGAAATCTCAAAGGGCATCTAATCCAACTCAAGACTAAGGAGGAATTTTCTCTGCCCTATTTCCAACTAATGATTATCCAAATGTTGTCAAACAGGACACCAGGCAGTCCTTCACCTAGTTAAAAACAGCAATCACGACCCCATCACCACCCTAACCAAATGCTTATCAAAGTTTCTCTCAACAGATCCTTTTATTCCACAATGTTCAGTGTCCTCATCCTCCTGCAACCCCAGAATAGGATCAGTTCCAACCTGTTCAAGCCCTATTCAAGGTAGGAATCCCCTCTACAACATTGCTGACAAGTGCTCATTCAGACTGTCCTTGAATAACTCCAGTACCAAGGAACTCACTAACTCCTGACTTCAACAACACAATTTCTTTCTGACTAGGCTCTATACTTTCTTGAAAAGTATATGAAATTTGCCATCTCTGCAAATGCTCTGTGCAGTGCTGGAGTATTTGCATGTAATACAAAGCCAGTGTCCCCTTCCCCCACCTTTTCCCTGGACTTTTCTTTTTTCCTTTTAATTAATTAATTTTTAATACACATTACTTCAGGTTTCACGGTAGGAGAGAAAAATTAGAGCAAAAGGGAAAAATCATGGGAGAGATTTAAAAAACAAAGACGTGAACGTAGCATATGTTGATTTACATTCAGTCTCCTTAGTTCTATTTTCTGGATGTAGATACCATTTTCTGTTCAAAGGCTTGGGATTACTTTGGATCACTGAGATGCTGAGAAGAATCAAGTCTTTATTAGTTGATCATCACACTTTCTTGCTGTTATTGTGTACAATGTATTCCTAGTTCTGCTTGTTTTGCTCAGCATGAGTTCATGTAAATCTTTCCAGGCCTTTCTACAATTAACTTGTTCATCATTTCTTATAAAACACTAATATTTCATAACCTTCATGTATCACAACTTGTCCAGCCATTTCCCAATGGATGGGTATTCATTCCTTTCCCAGTTCTTTGCTATTATACAAAAACTGCTGCAAACATTTTTGCATGATTTCCCTGGGATACAGACCCAGTAATGGTGCTGCAGGGTCAAAGGGTATGCACAGTTTTATAGCCCTTTGGGCATAGCTCCAGATTACTATCCAGAATAGAGACCAACCATTCCCTGGACTTTTCAGTGGACAAATTTTTTCCTCTCCCCCTAAGAGCTCAGGTTTATTTATTTTTAGACCTGAAAAAGAACTCCCTTTTATACAAGTTTTCATGGGAATCCATTTGAAGTAACTACTTAATGGATTTTTTTTTTTTTGCTTGCCCTTTGATGCATGGAAAGGACTTGGGATGAAGATAATAGAACAAGTGTGAACCAGCAGACTATATATTACACAATGGAAAATTGAGAAAAATATACCCAACTGCCACCACACAAATTGGTGAATAAATTAAGAATGCTTCAGGGCAGACTTAACCTTTACTCATTTAGGGTTTGAGCTTATTAGACAATTTACTCAGAAATTCAAGGGAAAAAAAAAAAGAGAGAAAATGGACAAAAACTGGTCTTCAGAGCATCTATCGGGTGAAATGATTTCTCCATTGCATGGTTCTTTCCATGTCACTCCTTGGATCCATCCCTATACAACAAAATTTGGATTCCTATGCACGGCAACTGAAAGGCTCCTCAGAGCCCCCATCACACTGGCCACGCAGGGTCACAACATCCCCGAAGTGGAGCCTGAACCAGGTAAAATAAATAAAAATGCAATAGAAAATTGACAATATGATTTCCTAAGTCATTGTGGGGACTGCAGGGCTCCTATTGCTAATTGACTGACCTCACTGCTCTTTACAGAAGAGAAAACTGAGGTCTGGAGAATGACCTATTATCATATGGTTATTTATTGTATGAGATGGTGGTTTGAACCCAGGACTTCCTGACTCCAAGTCCAGGGTAAAGGCCTTTTCTTCTTTTCATTCCCCTACTTCTGGTTTGATCTCTCTTGCAAAAGCAATCTGACATGTCCAATGTGAGCTTCTATTCACAAGAATAATGTGACATAAAATGTTTGGTACCAGGACACTGGATTGGATCCTGTCTCCAAACCACGGACCCTTAAATCATTTCATATATCTCTGAGCCTTAGTTTCCCAGTCTTTAAAATGGGAATCATAACACTGGCGTGATCTACTTCCAAAGATGGTTCTGAGGAAAGCACTTTGTGAACCGTAATGAATTATGTAAATGGAGATTTGACATTAAAAGGCAATTTCAGTAAAAAGCTTCCTGTGACCACTGAAACAGGTCAACTATTTTCTCTCTCTGAATAATATTCGATAAACACTTATTAGGTGGCTCAGCTGTTCAAGGCACTATGCTGGGTTATGGATGTCCTGAAAAGATGAAAACCAAGGACTTATAATAACTCCCATTTCAACAGAAGCTGAAAGATTATAAAGTACTCTCTTTTTAACCACCGTGTAATAAGCAAGGATTATTAAGCCAGTTTCAGACAGGAAACAGGCTCACAGAGTTACAGTGACATGGCCAGTCAGTGAGCTGCTGAGCACAGAATTACAGAATGGCCTGGAGATATCTCTATGTGTGATAGAATTGGGGAAGAGAAATCAGAATTAACTCTCAGTGGCTTAATAATCAATGGAACCAGGAATTATTTATAAATTAAAAGCAATCCTATGTTTGCCAGGCCTGAAAGTGACAAGGATGAAGAGATAGGGCTTAATTTCATTTAGGAAACTACCATCCATTTGCAAGACTCCCAATGGGCTCATGGGCAGCAAAAGCCCATCCCTTTAACACTGGAGATAGCACAAGGTCCCAATTTCTGGAACAGCACCGGCATGGAAGGTCAAATCTAGAAATTACCCAAAAAGCAATAGTGGGTGTAGGTAGACCGTAGCGTGCCTCCTTTGATGGTCAAGAGATGAAAACTGTGTGAAAAATACCCTGTATGATCAGGAAAAGGAGCCTGGCCAGACAGGAGAAGAATATGACGATAGATGATCAGCCCATTTAATGACATGCTAGAACTCTCTCACCCCATGCTGGCAAATCAAGTATTGTGGGGAAATAAGGATAGAATCTTTATAGGGACCAGAAGATAGAGAGAAGGTAGACTTTGAATTATGACTCCTGATACTGAAGAAATCCTCAATTGTTCAAAATAGCTCTCCTCTGACTTAATATTCATTCCTGATACATTTTATTTTATTTTTTTAATTTAAATTTTATTTTATTTAATAATAACTTTGTATTGACAGAATCCATGCCAGGATAATTTTTTTACAACATTATCCCTTGCACTCGCTTATGTTTCGTTTTTTCCCCTCCCTCCTTCCACCCCCCCCCCAAGATGGCAAGCAGTCCTATATATGTTAAATATGTTGCATTATATCCTAGATACAATACATATTTGCAGAACCGAACAGTTCTCCCGCTGCACAGGGTGAATTGGATTCAGAAGGTAAAAATAACTCGCATTCCCGATACATTGTAAAGGCTAAGCCAGTCTCTATATCTTCCTTTCACACTTCCCCCCTCCTTTTCTCTCTTATTTGTTTCTCTTGTTCTCCCTTGCTGCTCAGAGAATTTGATTTACAGACTAAAGGTTCTGCTTTATTCTCTTTGATCTGCAGTTTTCCTGGCTGGTTCTGCTCCCTTCATGGATTAGTTTTGTTTAGATTGACTATTCATCTCCATTCTAGATACAAATACCTTTCCCCCAAACCTTGTCACCACAAATTACCCCCTACCTATTATCACCATATTGACAAACATTTGTTAAACCTCTGGTATATATGAGTCCTCCCCGGAAGGACAGCGGGATGGCCCTTTTATAAAAACAAGCCGCTGATATTAGGGCAGTGCCTTGTGTATACTACATATCTGTACCCATGGCTTATGCCCCTGCTACTTCTAAGATTCTTGGAGGCAAGAACTGGCCTTTTTTGTCTTTGCTACTTCCCTGGTGTATGACTCCATAAGTACTCAATAAATGCGCCTTCAACTGGATATCTGACCACATTATTTGTAATTGCTGATCTTATTTTCTTTTAAACTAAAATGATTTTAGAAAAGGAGGTGAGGAAGCTCTAGGGATGGTTCTGTGAAGCACCTTTCAAGTTTCCAGAGTAACCACCCCAGGAGAAAAAGTGTGAACATATTCTCAAGAAATATTTTACCATGTTAAGCTCCTCTAACAAAACTGGGAAAAACAAAAGCAGAAGATGGCTTTCGACAACCCTTGCTCCCACTTATCTCCCACATTTCACCTGCCAGCCTCTCTCCCCAGCCCACCACAAAGGCTTCAACACTAAACCACACTAGCAACAGAGATGGGAGGAGAGGCAGCTCTCATCCACAGCATGACTGCTCTATCATTAGCAGAGACCCATGGGCTTAGAGGTACAGGGGGCCTCCGGAGGCTTCTCATCATCAGTCATTTTACCGAGCTCAGAGAGCAAGTGACTTACCCAAGATCACACAGATGGTGTAAGTAGCCAAGGTAGGCTTCAGGACCTCTTGCTCCCATAACGTATTGATGGTCCCTCCACATCATATCTCAGGCCTCCAGCTCATGTTCCAATTAAGCTAGTGTCTCCCAAACTAATCTGCCAGGGAACTCTTCTGGGCTTTAAACAGGGCTCGTGAATGCCAGCCCCAGAAATATGAGGGTTTGCTATAGACTAAGAAGAAGAGAGATTCTGGAAACTTGGGAAGAAAACAGAAGACTTTGGGCTGCTTGCTTAACCTCTCAGCAGCCTGGTTCCCATCCCACATCATGGCAGGGGAGATCATCTCTTCCACTTCTGGATAAAAAAGAACCTATACGATCCAGACAAGTGGGCTTCCAGTGATGGAGAATGAGTTTCCCCAGCTCATGGAGCATCCCATTTTACTTTCAGACAGTTGTAACGGAGAGGGAGCTTTTCAAGCAGAAACCGGAATCTCTACAGTTTAAACTGATTGCGCCTGCCCAGTGTCCTCTCCAGCCAAGCAGAGCAAGTCTGATCCCTCTTCCGCGTGGCCGCCCTTCCGATACCTGCCGACACTTCTCATACTCTCTCTTCAGAAGTACTTACGAATATGATTTCCTATTTTTTTTTCCTTAAGGGGAATATATTACTGGGCAATATCAGTAGGCCAGGGGGCAGAGAGAGTCTGGCTTTGGGCCAGAACATCTGGGATTAAGACTCCCCACCTCTGACACAAACTGGTTGTATGATCCCTTAACCCCTCAGTACTCTAGAAAACCCTCACCCTGTAAACTACAAAGAAGGCACCAACCAGCTTTGGCAGAGGGAATGCTCTGCCTCAAGGAAGCCCAAGCCAGCTTCTGTCTCTGAGCTTGCTCACGGACCCCCTTTTCTCACTGTGGTTTTCTCCCCTCTCTCTCGAGGGTTCCAGGGCACATCATTTGAACAGAGCAGCTTTGGGCCAATCACAGCAACGTCACCCACTATTTTAAGTGCTTGAAAAAAACACCCAGTGAAAGAGAAACAAGCTCAGAATTTTAATCTAGAACTTTGGGGGGGGAGAGATACACTCCTCCATAAGAAGTGATTTGCCTCCGTGGAGTTGTGGGGACATGCAGAGGCTAAGCCACGAGCAGATCTCCCAGAAAGCTATATGGGGTTTATCACACTCTCTGTGCCACCATGGACTGATGGGGGCAGGCTCTTCCACCACCCAGGGTGAGCAGAGGGTGTGCTGACCTATTAGATCAAACAAGGGCTGCCAGCACAAAGATGGAATAGACCTGGGAACTACCCATGGGAACGCGAGAGCATCAGCAAATCAGGTCTGATAGCACTTCATGCTAACGTTAAACATCAAGCATAGCAGTTTCTGCTGGAGTTGCATTAAGTAATACAGAGACCTGAAGTTCACAGAGCAGAGGAGGCGCCCAATCAGATCCGTGTTTTAGGAAAATCACTCAGGAGGCTGAGCTGAAGGTGGACTGAAGCGGAGAGAGACTTGAGGCCGGCAGACTTGGAAGGAGACTGCTGCAACAGCCCAGGCTGGAGGTAACAAGTGTGAGGGTTAGGGCTGGATCTGTGGCAGTGTCAAAGGAGAGAAGTAAGAGTATGGGAAAGAGGCCCCAGAGGCAAAATCGCCAGGTCCTGGCAATAGATCACGTGGAGGGTGAGAGACTCCGAGGACCGAGGGCGAGAGACTCCGAGGACCGAGGGCGAGAGACTCCGAGGACCGAGGGCAAGAGACTCCAGGACCAAGGACAGACGACTCCTAGGCTGTGAGCCTGAGAGACTGGGAAGAGCGCATTGCCCTTGGCAGTAATGGAGAGGGAAGGAAGCAGAAGAAACACAGGGTGCCCAGGGGAAGATGATGACTTTGGCTTTGTACAAGTTGAGTCTGTTATGTCCACTGGCCATCCAGTGTGAGATAGCTGAAAGGAGCCAGAGGTCAGGGAGAGGGTGGGGGAGCAGAGGTGCATATGAAAATTGTCAGCACAGACAAAGGAATTTAATCCACGGGAGATGATGAGCTGACTAAGCTGCCAAAGACACAGTCAGCCAGCAAGTATTTATTAAGTGCCTACTATGTGCCAGACACTGTGCTAAGCTCTGGGGATAACAAAACAAGCAAGAGACAGTCCCTGCTGTCAAGGACCTCAGAGTCAGGGTGAGGGGGGGGAGGAGGGAGATGTAAATAATTATGCACATTCTCCATGTACATATGTAAACAATGGGGCACATTTTACATGTATGATATATAAACCATGATGCACATTCTACATATAAATGTGTAAACAATAATGTACATCCAACATGTACACATGCAAATAATGCTGCACATTCTACATGTACATATGTAAATGTTGGTGCAATCCTACACATATGATATGCAAACAATGATGCAATTTTACATGTGAATATGTAAATGATGTAATTCTATATTTCTATATGTAAACAATCATGTACATTCTACATGTACAGTATGTACAGTTTACATACTGTAAACAATGATGGACATTCTACATGTACACATGTAACAAAAATTTTACATGTACATAGGTAAACAATGGTTCACATTTTACATGTGAATATATAAATGGTGTGGTTTTTTATTTATATATGTAAACAATAATATACACTCTACACATATGATATACAAGCAATAATGCACATTTTACGTGTATGTATGTAAATTGTGCCATTCTATATGTATATACATAAACAAAAATGTACATTCTACATGTACATATGTAAACAATGATGACTATTCTACATGTACAGTATGTAAACAATAAGGCACCTTCTGAATGTACATTATGTAAATAATGATGCACCTTCTGCATGTACACATGCAAACAATGTACACTCTACGTGTACACATGCAAACAACAATGTACATTCTACATGTACACATGTGCAAATGAACAATCATGCAACATTTTTTCCAGGGGGGATCCGGAAAGGCTTCCCACAGCCATCGGTTCTGGGTAGGGGGAGTAGCTGATACTCCTGCAGTGAAGTCCTTGACGTAAATGACTCATTTGCTCCTCACAACGACCCTGGGAAGCCAGTCCTTTGGGAGCCGAAGCGTCCCGGCCGAGAGAAGCCTGAACATGCGCTTGCCAAGGGTAGGAGCCTAATCATAAGGACGCACGGTGGGAGGATTCTCTCTGCTTCCTAGGTCTCCCCGCTAAGCCAGGCTGCCCCCTCGTGACTCTGGGCTCCCCTCTTCTGCCTGGTGGCTGGAGAAGCTGGCTTAGCAAAGTCCCGCTGCCCTTGCATCCGGCTTCCATCTGCTCGGGCACGAGGGCCAAACCAAGATCAGTCACTGTCCCAATCTCCGGAGCGCTCACAGCTCCCACCTTGGAACAACTCTCTCTAATGATCTAGTCGTGAGAAAACGAATGCTGATCCCTGAAGTTGATTAAGCCTGCTCCTCCAGGGAGAGGTGTTGTTGTGTTGTTATTGTTATTAATAATCCCGATAACCAACATTTATATCTTGGTTAATGGTTCGGAAGCACAGTCGCCGTTAGCCTCTGATTAAAGACTGCGGACCACTCTGAGTGGGTTATCAGCGGCTGCTGCCACTCCTGCTTTAAGGATTGTGCCCACCTTACAGAGGAGGAAACTGAGGGACTGACACAGGTTAAGAGACTTGAGAAGAGTCTGTGGCAGCATTCAAACTCATGGCTTCCCGGCTCCAAATCCAGCACCCCACAAAGCACACAAGACGATTTTAGGAGTGGAAATCCAGCCCCGTGGCTAGTCTCAGAACTAGAATCAAAGCCAAATCTCCCCATTCTGTCTTGAGCTGCTAGCTGAGCCCCACCCAGGGGTTGGGAGGCCAAGGAGAGGGGGATTCGAGTCTGATGCGCTTCTCTGCTCAGTCCTCCCAGAGACCTCCCCTCCTCAGCCTGGGCAACTGCTCCCACAGTGCTCCAAGCTGCTCCTTGGCTGAAAGCGACAGCTTCAGCTCAGGGACCCCGATCCATCTCCCCCAGACGGATGCTGAGCTGTCAGAGCAGTTCCTGTCTCTCTGTTCACTCTAATTCATCCTGTCAGGGGCACACATGGCTGGCTCATGTGCACGATGCCCCGCCACCACCCTGCTCCTCCAGCGCTCACCGTCCTCCATCTCCCCATTGTTGGGGCTCACACGAACACGCAGGGCAAGCCGAGAACTCTGAGAGCCAGACTGTAACCCCCCACGTTCCAGGCTCCGAGCCCCACACGTCAGACGGTGCAGAGAGTGACGATCACAGCCACCATCTCTGGTCTGTGATAAGGCTTCCCCTCCATCTATCTTCCAAAGGAATATTTTACAGATGGGGAAACTAAGGGGCTGAGAGAGGATGCAGACTTCCTTAGAGTCATGCAGCCACCGTTGGCAGGATTCAAACTCAGCTACTCCCTCCAGCTGCCCCAAACCAGCAGTGACCAAAGAAGTGCAATTTCCTCTATTAAAATGGTGGCTCTATGGACGTGGAGTCAGCCCCAGTTCTGCACAAGCTGACTCTAGACAAGCCACTTGATTCTTACATGAAAAGGAGGGGCTAGACAAGATCCCTTAGATCTCTGCCTATTTAGCTACCCCATCGTATGGATTTGTTCAGCATTAAGAAGTAACTTGCATTTTTGTAGAGCTATCTTATAATGGTTCTTACAATGGTACCCGGCTTAATAAATGCTCATTGGCTGATCAATTTGTTCAGGTAGGACGGATATTATTATCTAAGCTTATGATGAGGAAACTGAAAACCATTTGGCTAGAAAGTATCACAGGAAGGAACTGCCTCTTGGTCCAGCATCTTGTAATCCACTATCCAGCCCGTGAGAACTGACTCTAGGCTTGATCTTTCATCAAGTAATAGCATCATATGTGATTAAGCAGATGTGAAACATCTGTAATGATTGGATTTCATAGTATTCTGGAACTGAGAGCTGCAATGGAGGCTATGAGGCAATAAGTGACTCCCTCAAAGCCACTGTGAGGAAAGTAGTCAAGTCAAAATTCAATCCCATACCCTTGACTCCAAATTCAGAGCCTCATTTATTCAATTCTATTTGATAATATTTATTAAGCCCCTCATATGTGACAGACGGGCTAAGCCGTGGGGATACAAAAAGATGCAAAAGACAGTCCCCATCCATAAGAAGTAGATGGACTGCATTCTAACTTCAGATTTTGTAATAAGCAAAACATGGTTTCCTTAGCCAGCCAATTGGTTTGGGCCTTTGGGTAAGACAAATAGAATTCAACAACTGGTTTTCAGAAACCAATTTCCATCTCTCTTAGAAATTTAGGGTCTGAACTAAATAAGCTGCCCAAGCTACAAGGTTCAGAAAGGGCAAGGATCCACGAATACTTTAGGAAGAGGAGGAGAATTGAACAGATCAAGCTGATGGTTTGTCCATCTAGGTCAGAGAATATTAATCAGTCCTTTGAAAATATTGCCAAATTGCCTTAGGATACAAGCAAAGTGAAAAATGCATGAGGGCAGTTCTCAACCCACATCCCAGTTAATCTATTAAAATGTCTACCTATTTGGAAGGAGAAAAAATACACTCTAAGATTATTTAGTTGTTAAATATTCATAAAGTGATTGGATGGACACAACACCATGCTTGCCAGGAGTTCAGAGTATTTCCAGATGGTCAATACTACAGTCCAGGGAGGTGAGTAAAAGGGTCAGTTCCATAACTCTCACTTCTGAACCTGGCCAAGTTGTTGAGTTCCTCTCTGCCTTACTCTTTCCAGTTTGAAGAAGCTGAAAAGCTTCTTAGAAAATAAAATGTTAGAGATACATGGGATTTGTAGAAATCAATTCAATTCCACTCAATTGAACACAAGGGCCCCCTACATGATGGCAATGGGCTAGGTAGTAGTCATATGAAGACAAAAAGACAAAAGGCAAGGAGCTTACAAAAATTGCCTGGGGAGAAGGGAAACAATAAATACAGCCCTGGTTGTTAGCTCTTCCCTTCCTTATTGTATTCCTTATTACTGTATATGCTGTAATATATATTATATACTGGAGCTTGTAAACTCCTTGAGGATGGAAAGTTTCATTTTCATGTGCAGAAATCTAAGAGAGCCCCTAGTCCAATCTGCAGATGAGAAAACTGAGATCCAAAGAGATGAGATGATTTACTCGGGTTTCCCCAGGATGTCCTGACAGAGCCATGACCAGACTCCATGTTGACTGATTGCCTGGGCTGGGTTCTCCCTGGACCCAGAGAGGAAGAGCTGGGGCAAGCTAGGTTACAATGCTATTTCATGGTTGTGGTTTTTATTCACATTCCCCTCTGCCCCTACAAAATCAGCTACTTAATACCATAAAAAAGACATTAACTCTAATATGTCTCTTACAATCATCAGTGAAAAACGGGAGGAAGAAAAGAAGGTGCCGTCAACAGGAACAAGCTTGGTCTGGGCTTGGTTTAGTTGCCTTGGAGAACAGCTTCTCTGCATTATAAATGAGATTGAGTCTTTTTAATAGAAAGATGTCACAGTGCTGATAGGTTTTCGCAGAGCTCCCATTTACAAAGACAAAATGCACTGAATTTCAAGCCATCTCCACCCATACTTCCTCAGGCTTCATTTTCCCCAGAATTATCGTTACAAGCAACTTTTCAGGAGGTTGGGGAGGAAGGGGCAGTAAAGAACTCCCTTTATTGGAATCTCCCTTTGTTTTTCTTTTCAGACTCAATTTCAGTGATGTTGAATAGTAAATCAACTTAGAGATTTGGAGTCAGGAACCTGCTGCTGCCTCTGGTAGCTTCCTAGGAAAAATCAGTTTTACTTTCTGTAAAATGATGACAACATAGGCCCATTCCCCATCTAAATCCTATGATTCTATGCTCTTCAATGCCATTTTTTTATTTTGCTCCAAAAGCCTTGAAAATTTAAGTTGGGAGAAAAAGTAGGTTCTGTCCTGGAGTAATGGTGACAATAGCTCATATTTATAAAGTGTCCTCTACTTCTTACAAGATGATTTCTCAGAGTTAGGTCAGGAAGCTAGGTGGCTCAATGGATAGACTGCTGAACTTGAAGTTAGGAAGCTCTGACTTCAAGTCCAGCCACAAACACGTACTAGTTGTGTGACTGGGCAAGTCACTTACCTTCACTTCAACATGACTAATGGACTGTTCTGAAGATCAAATTGGTTAACACAGGTCAAGTTCCATATGGAAACATATGGAACACATGCAGTGCTTTGTCAGTTCTTAAAGTGCTAGCATTATTCTCCCCAATGCCCGTATGATTGACCATCAAGGCAAAGTGAAGATCCCAGGGTTACAAATGAGAACACAGAGTCAGAAGTGAGCTGAGATATGGCAGAGAAAGAGCGGAGGCGATTGGAATCCACAGAAGCTTCAATCACAGGGTTTCCATTGCATTCTGTCTCCAATATTCAAGAGCTGGGCGGTACTGAGCAAGCCATCCAGTCTTTGTGCCTGAGTTCCTTCATCCTATATAATTAGGATACCATTTGTAGCACCTCCTGTACAAATTTGTTTATTGTTGTTGGGTTTTTTTTTTTTGGCTGGGGGAGAGCACTAAGTAAGACAGGAAGCATTATAAAAATGTGACTGGTCAATAAGCACAATTTAAATGTCACTCGTCTCCAAAACTCTAGCCACTGCTCCACACTGGCCTCTCGGTGTGGAATATCAGCAGGATACTCTAGGAACCTTGTCCCTGATCATCAGCAGTTTCCCAGTCAACATCACTATGCTTTCAATTCAATACAGTGATTCTAGACAAGGATCAGGGTTAGAGGGAGATTCAAGAATAATTTTGACAGATGATCATCTTTTCAAGAACACCTGTGACAAGGAGTTTACTACCTTACAGCAGCTACGTGGTTCAGTGAATACAGCTCTGGGTCTAGAGTCTGGGTCTAAGTTTCAATATGCCCACAGACCTGAGTTTCAATCTGCCCAGAAACTCCTGTTTATCTCAATCCACTGGAGAAGGAAAAGGCAAATCTTTGTCTAGAAAGCCCCCTGAATAATATGGTCAATAAGATCACAAAAGATCAGACACAAATGATCAAGAATAGACCCTGTACTGAGTGTGCACATTATCATAATGAAATGATTCCAGCCTCATGGAGCTTTAAATCAAGTTAGGAAAAAGAAGAAAGCATGAAAGAAATGATATAAATTTGAGAGTCTGTATAATATAAATGTTATTTATATTTATATTGAGAGTTCAATGATGATAGAAATTTGAGAGAATGCTACGATAAATGTGATGAAGATAACTTTAAGTTACATACCCCCTATTCTAGGAAGCACTGCCCTAACCAAGTGGCCGATTGCTCTAAAATCCTATGGGGCCCAGAAAGTACCTCCCACACATACAGGAAAAGAGAGAGAGGAAAAGTAAGTCCTTGCCTCCTCATCTTTTTCTGTGCATGTCTCCTGAACATGATTGTGAGTTCAAAAAAATGGGGAACATCTTACAATTCCCTGTATCTCTCTCACTACTCATCCTTGTTCCTTACATACAGTAGGTATCCCAAGAAGGGAAGAAATATAAATACCCACACATATACATACACAAAGACTAGATCTATGAAATGGCAGCAAATTATCGGTATCAGGAGAAGAAGTTTGTTTTTCAACCTGTGGACATCAAGAAGCCATGGACACGATCAGATCTATGCAAAAGGTAGTTTAGTCTGGTACTTGTGTGAAGGATGTATTGATAATAGCTAGCATTTACACAGTGCTTTAAGGTTTGAAAAGTGTTTTACAAACATTCTTTCATCTTATCCTCACAACAATCCCGGGAAGTAGGTGTTAACAGTATTCCCATTTTACAGTTAAAAAACTGAGGCAGATAGGGTAATGACACTTGCAGCAGATTGCATGGCTAGTTAGTACCTGAGGCAGGATTTGAATTGTGGAGTCCAAGTTAAACACTATATTCTGCACAGAAAGGGAGGGAGATTTTAGAGAGAGGAAGACCAGTTAAAAGGCCATTTCAAAAGCCTAGGGAAGAAGTGATTAAGGTTTGATTAAACAAGTGATGATAAGAGTAGAAAAGAAGAGATAGTTGGAAGACATAGACATAGGCACAAGGGAGAAGGAAGGGTTTAAGACAACTCAGAGAAAGAGGGCCCAGGATCATTGAGAGAGAGATGGTCATTGCCAACAGGTAACCAGAATTTGGAATCACAGTCAGGTTGGGAGAAGGGGAAATAATGATTCCATTTTGTGCATGTGGAGTTTGAGGCACCAAAGGCTAAGTCCAATGGATGGAGACATGGCACTAAAACCCAGGTGAAATAGCAGTGCTGGGGAGACATCCAGCAGTCATTTGCTTAGAGGGGATCACAAAAGCGATGGGATAGGATGAAGCTGTGAAGAGAAAGAACAAGAGAGGCCTGGGACTTTGAACTTTGGGAACCAGCCATCCCTGGGCTGTTAGAGCGAAAAAGAAGACCTAGAATCATAGGATCACAAAGTTAGATCTCAGAGTTCTGAAAAGGCAATAAGTCTCAATCCTGCATTTATAGATGAGCAGACTGAGCTGATGAAATAAGTGCCATTTAGGGTGACATGTTCAGATTCTGAGGGAGGATCACCAGGATTAGTGCTCAATCAGCACACCATGCTGCCCCTTTAAGAAGTGGTCAAGCAGACAGGAGGAGGACCAGGAGCAAGCCTTGTCGCTGCAGCACAGGCAAGAGATAAAGTCGAGAAGAAAGGGAAGGGAAATGAAGTAAAACTCGAGAAAAGTCTTGAAGAGTGAGGTCGGAGAAAGGGTCGTTGGTTCCGGCAGCTCTCATTAAGACCAGGAGGGAGAACAATTTTAGGAGAACTTCTTCCCTTCCATTTCTAAATCTGCATTTCTACGATCCAATCATCCCCTGACCATTGGACTTAAGCCCAACTAGGACTCAGACTAAAAAGCTATTCCTATTTATGTCCCCCATACATAATCCATCAGTCCCCCAACTTATGTAAAATTACAGGCCTGGAGAGACAGTGATAAAAAATAATTCTCTGGAAGGGAAAATCATACAGAATATAGTCATAGCCACAAGGTGCTATTTCCCAGACCTCCAATCTGCCAACTTTTAAACATTTTAAAGGTACACCATAATTTTTGGATATACATTTTAATAAAATTTATTCTAGATGTAAGCATCCATCCTCATCATAAAACTGTAGCGAAGGAGTAGAAGGTAAGACGAGAGTCTGGGAACAGCAGAGGGACTGACTCTACCAGGTACTGCTCAAAATACTGTTAACTTCCCGAAACACCACATACACCTTGTTCAAACACAAGTGTATAAAATCACTCAGCAGCCAAATAGAAATAAATGGCTTTAGTGCTATTTGGGATTCTTCGCCTTGTGTGCACACACATAAAAGTGCTCCTGTTCACACAGTGAAATTTTTGCAGTAAGATGATCCCTAAGGTCCCACCCCACTGGCATTCTCTAGTCTCAGCCTCTCCAGCTCTGACATTCTAGAAACCATGTTCTCAGGTTCTCTTCTGGTTCTGACATTTTAAAATTTCAAATATTAAAAAAAAAAAAAAAACTTGAAACAAGAAAATAAATAGACCAGTACTTTGTCATCCAAAAGAGTATTCTCCATTTCAAAGTTGTCCCGATGGGAGGCTGTGCACTTATTCTAATCATACAAATCATACATGAGGTCAGCAGCAAAGATCCCTTTGCTATGATGGAGGTAGCAAATCTTAGGAGGTCAGTTATTTGGCTACTGACCTTGGAAATGTGCTACCGACATCATAGGGCTTTTCTGAGGAAAATCATTGGTAAATCTTAAGATGGTAGAGAAATGGGAGCTTTCATTTGCATATTCTCATTTCTTGTGACATGTCCAGTCTCCTTTGGGGAAATGGCCTGCAGAACTTTTGGCACATTCTTTTTAATCTCCTCAGTGATGGCAAATCTTTGTTGTTCGAGGCCAGATTTGATTTCTGGGAAGCAGCCAAAAGTCATTCAGATAAGTAGTAAGAGGATATAAATAATTCTCAAAAGAAAAATTGCAAATTGTAACCAACCATATGAAAGGCTGCTCTAAATAAAGAATAATAATGAGAGAAATGCAAATTAAAGAAACTCTAAAATTTTAGCTTATCCAACAAACTGGGGGAAAAAAAAAAAACAGTGTTAGGCAGACAGGAGATAGGCACACTAATGAATTGTTGATAGGGCCATGAAGTGATCCATACTTTCTGGAAAACAATTTGGAGTTACGCCAAAAAAAGTGATCAAAACATCCAAGCCCTTTGATCTAGACACCCCAGTTCTAGACATACGTATTTGTGTGTGTGTGTGTGTGTATATGTGTGTGTGTGTGTATGTGTACATACATGAAATCAAATACAGAAAGAATAGCTCTAGGTATCCCCAAACTAGTCATAAGAAATCCTTATTGTACTTACAGAAAACTGGACACAAAGTGGACATCCACTGCCTGGAGAATAGCTGAAGCAAGCTTGGTACTAAATATAATGGAATATTATGGTACTGTAAAAAATGGCCACTATGAGAAATTCAGAGAAGCATGAGAAAGCTTTTATGAAGTGCTACAGAATAAAGTAGGTGGAACCCTGAACTCTAAATAATTATAGTGAGCAAGCTGGTGGCCTCTAATGAGAAATAAGGAAGAACTCCTCATTCCTTTTATTAGAGAGATAAGAGACTGTAAGTGTAAAACACTGTGGATGCTGTCAGCCTCTTTTGGTTTTGCTTAATTGTTTTTATTGTAATAATGGGAGGCTCACTGGAGGATTCCACCTATTGGAAATGACTATGAAGTAATGTTTGTTTGTTTTAAGAAACCCATAATTATACCTTTAAGTCATTTAAAGCCCAGTCTAGTGAATAAAATGGACAATTCAATGGAGGAATAGCAACTGTTGGTCAAAATAAGACACGGATATAAAGCATTGAGAATGATTTTCTTGGGTGGGCTGTCGCTCATGAGCAAGCAGTATTTCTGATATGCTCTGGGGAAAATGAGAACAATCTGAGGAGGGAGAACCAACCTCAGAACTTTCCAGTCACTTTAATTATGCCGCCCTCATTCTTAGATATGAAACTGAGAGAGTGCCGTCACCAGTCCAATGACTCAGAGAAATTACTGACCACGTAGCTGGATCCCGCCGCACAGCCTGAGCAGGGAATAGAAAAGGCTGAGTGATGGAAAGCAGAGGGTCGGTAACATGGCTCACCTCCTCTGCCGCTTCACTATTCACAGAGGTGATCCTGGGTCCACAAAGACCAGATCTGTGGAACTCAGGTCTTATACTGCTGAAGAGCCTTTGGGTCTGGGTCTGGCTGGACAATGTGTAAAGTTTTGTCCTCCCTGCACTCCAGGATTGCCACACCGCCAGTCGGTTGGCCACCAAGTAAGGAATCTTCTCTTCCATAACACCTAACTAAGATCATAAAAGGAGCCATGGAGAGGCTTGTGGTTAACATCAGAGGAGGGAATACTCTGATAAAATTGCCAATTCCAGTGAATGTAAAGAGCCCAGATTGAATTGAATTGTTGGATTTTGCTAAAATTTAAATAATTTTGCCATGAAGAAAAAAGATCTGATCAAAAAGAGATGGTGAAATATAAAGCACAGTACTCCTAAGAACAACCTCAGATAAGACAGGACATGGTAGAAGTCAGGAGTCCGAGCTGAAATATTTCCTTCACTAAAAGTGGGGGAAGGGAGGAGAAGGGGAGAAACTGTGACAAAGTCAGCCATAATTGTCAGATTACTCTGGAGACACACTGTGCAGAATTATTTTCCTGAGCAACACTGACTAAAATGATTACACTCAGTAAATCACTGTTTCAAGGTAACAGTAAAAGGCACTGGATTTTTTTTTTTTTTGGTAATAGCTTTTGATTTTTCAAAATACATGTAAAGATACTTTCCAACATTCACTCTTGCAAAGCCTTGTGTTCTAAATTTTTCTCCTCCTTCCCCATCTCCCACCTTGCCTAGAGAGCAAGTGACCCAATATAGGTTAAACATGTGCAATTCTTCTAATAATATTTCCACATTGATCATGAGAAGGCCCTGATTTTATATCCCTGCCCATCCCATAGGTCTGCTTGCAAGATTAACTGAGACAAAGATGCACGACCATTTTGTGACCATAAAGGAATACCTGCAATTTTACTGATATGGGGATTTCTCTGTTGAGGAAAAAAAAAATCTGCCAATGCAAAATGTAACTAATGGTGCTAGAGTTGCCTAGAGCCCTGAGATGTTTAGGGACCCACTGAGAAGCACCCTGTCAGACGAGAAATTGGAACCCAAGTTTCACTGGCTCTAAAGATGGCTTGATATCCATTTTGCCTCAGTATCCATAAAGATACAACATCGATGTAACTTTTTTTTGTTGTTTTAATTTCTGGAACTTCACCTCCTAGCAGGGTCTTGTATATAAACACTGAGTAAATGTTTGCTGAAGTGACAATGAAATTAGATTGCAAAAACACAAACACCAAAACTCTTATCTACTGTGCTCCTTCCATTCCCAAATCTCAAATGACGGTAATTCCAGTTCTGCTGAGAATCCCAGGGAAACCTCATCCCTCAAAACTTTCCTTTCCACACCTATAAACAAGACTAATAATACCTGCTTGACCCACCTTAAAGGGTTGTGATAAAATAATGAGATCATGTCTGGGAGATTCCTCTGCCAGCCTAAAGTGAAGCTATAAAATGCAGCTTCATCTTGTTCTATTTATTGTCCTTCGAGGGCAGACCTCCGATTTCATTGGCAAAGAAAGCCCTCACTAAGGAACGTTTCTGCACTATCGAAGATGGGCACTAGGGCTGCAATTTATAGCAGGAAAGAGAAGCCTGGGGCACTGAGAGATGTAGCACAATCCTGCCTCAGAAAATGGAAGACTCTGGGTTCAAATCCTCCTTTTGAAACAGCTTGGAGAGATGAGCCTATGCAATTCCCTTCCAGTTCTTTATAACACATCTAGCCTTAAGGCAAAAGGAATGACAGGGCACCATAGTGATGGATAATCTCTTCGTGGCTATAATAGAGATACTTTTTTCTCTTTCTGCTATAAAATATTCAGGGTTATTTTATCATGTTTCCCACCAAGTACTGATGTCAGAACTACATCCTTCACCCTCTGAATGCTACAGTCATTGCAATCAGTGATGAATTGCTGGAAACAATGAAGATCTAGGGGTCTGTTTGGGAAACACAATGGAGAAGAAGGCGTGTTTCCCTTTCATGATGATGCATGTGTTGCTTGAACTGTTCCCACAGTGAAGGATGACAACTATTTGGCTCTCACTGTGTTCTCCAATTTTACAATATTTAATGTTCTTGAACTGTCAGTTTCAATTAGGAAAGAATAACTGAGTTTCCCCGGTCAACGTTTAAAGCAAAGCTTTTTTCTCATTGGTCAGATAGCCTGGGAGAGCTTGAACATCTAGTGCTTTAAATAATTCATAGTTACCACTGGCCCAAGTAAGGGGGCAGCTTTTCGCAAATTTCTTTGATGATCTGTCGTTTAGCATGTGGGGCTCGGTAGGCTTTAAGTGAATGGCCTCAATTTTTCCTTTCTTTTTATCCTTTTATGGGGCTAAAAGGTGGAAGGACCTTAGAGTTTACCTAGTCTAATGGGCACATCTAAGGAAAAAGAGCACCAGCCTTGCAGTCCTAAGAAACAAAGCTCCTTCAATTCAATCCTCTCAGCATCCTGGCTTGTCCTCCCAAACTTGCCCATCTGTAGTCACAGGGGAATATCTAGTCTTCCTTGTTGCTAATACCACACTCAACCCTTGACTCCATCCTCTCCTCTTGCTTTCATAATTGTTTTTCATCAATTATCCCCTCTTCCTTATGTATCTCCTTTCAATATCTTCTTGTGTCTAATAGATTCCTCTACTCTGCCTACAAATATATAAACAGCCTTACCTCAAAAGAAAAAAGTACTAGAAACCTTCCCTATTCTCTTCTGCTCTGTCAAACTATAATCCTACCTCTTCTCTTCTTTCATCTGCAAAACTCCCAGAAGGGACAGTCTACATTGCTTGCCTCCATTGTTTCATCCCCTGTTCCCTTCACAATATCTTTCAACGTACCAGCCATCATGCTACCACCTTTGGAAAAAGTCCTCGAGATCACTAACAATCTCTTGATTGAGAAATCAAAAGTCCCTTCCCTAGTCTCATTCTGACCACTATCTCCAGAAGGAGAACTAGCTCTTGGGTACTGTCTCCTTCCAGTTTCAGGTGCTTAGTTCTTCTACCTTTTGAGTCATTCCTTTCTGTCTGTCCTGTTGGACCCTCACCCTCCTATGACCCTTCCAATAAAGTTTTTTCTGAAGGTTCTGTCCTAATCTTTCTCCGTTGGCAAGCTCACTTCCTCCCTGGGGTTCCAATGATTATTTCTAGGATGGAAGCAGTGATTAATAGAGCGCTGCATTTGTTATCAAAAAACACATATTCAAGTTCCAGCGGTGTGACTTACTACTCATGTGACTTAAGTCACAAACTCCCTGGGTCTTAGATTCTCATTTGTAAAGTGACTGGGCTAGATTATATGAACCATTACAATCCTTTCAGTATTATGCCATAATTTTCAAATCATTTCTCTAGCCTCTGTTTCTCCCCAGACCTCCTGTGCTTGTAACTATCTGCGGGATAGTTCCACGTGGCTGTCCTGCCAACTTCTCCAACTCAACCTATTTAAAATTGAACTCACCATCTTTTTTCCAACCCTGCCTCCTTCAACTCCTTCATTTCTGTTCACTAAGCCATCCCTCCCAGATACGCAAACAAATAATCTTGGAGAACTGTTTGACTCTTCCTTCTTGCTCACCCCATACATATAATCAGGGGCCAAATTCACATTGCCTTTGTATGTATCCCTGCCTCTCCTCTAGAGTTTGAGTCCATACCTTTTCTTGTCTGTACTATCGTAATGTCCTCTTAACTGATCTTTATTCTTCCAGTCTGCCCCATCTCTATTCCATCCCTCACACTGACTCAATGGTCTTTTCAGATGAATTACTTATATCATATTATTCCACTAACTAAAAACATTTAAGTACTCCCCATCAAATGAATCCTGACCTTAGCTTTGGAGTTTGCCTCAAGCTTACCTATCTGAGTTTAGTGTGTTCTAATCTCCTTCACATACTCTATGTCTGGCCAAATGAGACTGAAGTAACTTGTTTCTTGTTTGCTCTCTTACTCTCCTATCTCTGGACCCTAAGGCCCATCATCCCCTTCTCTTTAGTGAAGGCCTCCTAACTGTCTGGTGATGTTTCTCCAAGGCCTAGTTCAGAGATGACTGCTGTGCCTTGTCCCCTGATCTCCCCAGGCCACATTTCCCTTAGGGTGTTCCTGAATCTCTACTTTGCCTTTCTCTTGCCCACCTTTGAGTACATAATATATATTTCATAGGATATAGAACATATATTTACTATATGCTACATTTATTATATATTATATTATAGTTATGGTTGTTTGTGTAATTGTGGTTGCCACCAATGGATTATAAAATGCTTGAGAGAAAAACCAGTGTCATGTCATCCCCATGTAAGCAGAGCCAGGCACTGTACCTTCCTTACACTAGGCTTTAATAACTGTTGAATGAATGATTTTCCTCATTCAAGCTTCAGTTTCCTCCCCAGGAAAATGAGGGGGTAGGACAAGATCATTTCTAAAGAACTAATCTAGCTCTAACCTTCTAAGATTCCTTGAAGACGGTCATTTCAGAGACTTCCTCGAATTACTACTATTAATGACAATAAAAATAATACTTCCTATGATATGGTGCTTTTAGGTTATAAAATGCTTTACATACACCAATGATGCCATTGGATCCTTTCACCAACCCTGTAGTCATTACCTCTGGTTCATAAAGAAGCTGCCAAGGTGGAAGATTCATCACCAGGGCCTAACCTGCTTGTTTACTGATGAGGAACCCAGGCCCCCGGTGCTCTTTCTGCCACATCATAGTGCAGTTTTCTTTCTTTAGTCTTTCTTCTTTCCAACATCATCTCATATTTGTTAATTTGTTAAGTAACTTGCCCAGGGTCACACAGCTAGGAAGTGTTAAGGGTCTGAGACCAGATTTGAACTCAGATCCTCCTAACTTCAGGGCTGGTGCTCTATCTACTGCACCACCGAGCTGCCCCTGCCCAAAGTCTTTTGAGACAACCAGCATATTGTACACACTTATGTTCCCAGTAAGAAGAAGGTTATCATCAATAAAGTATGCCTTTGATGGTTTGAAACTCTCCTTTGCAGACATTCTTCTTTCCCGTATCTTTCTGATTTCTCTATTTTCTCTTCTATATTAAAACCTCAAAACCATGGAGGGTCTAATAAGCTCATTCCTAATTGACTGCTAATGAATGAAAATATCTTAAAGTGCTATTGACTTCCTAGAGATTCCTAAAAAATAACAACAACAACAACAACAACAACAACAACAAACAACAAAAACTCAGGACAACCAGAGAAAGAGAGACAGAGACAGACACTCAGAGACAGAGACAGAGCAGGTTCTCCCTCTTCACTTCCGCCCTGGCTCCCTTCCTCATCTTCTCGAGGAAGTTGTTTTCAAGCCCAGTTCATTCTAGTGCCTTCCTCTCTTGGTTATTTCCTCCATATCCTATCCTGGTTATAACTTGTTTATAAATATGAATCCGCTTGTCTTCCCCATTAGATTATGAATTCCTTGAGGGTAAGGGCTCCTGTCTTTTGCCTCTTTTGACTCTCTAGCACGTGGCTTAATGCCCAGCACATGGTAGATGATTAAGAAATGTTGTTCAGATGACAATTAACAAAGAATGAGAGACAGTGACAGAGCCAGAGAGGTAAAGTCAGAGACAGAAAGAGAAAAGGGATTGGGAAGAAGGGAGCGAAAGAAGGAAGAAAAAGAGGATGACAAACCTGGCAATCCTGTAAATTACATGCAGGATTCCCTATGTGCCACGGGGTCATCAAGTCAAGATGGAAGCCACTCAGAGATCATCTTGGTAAGGAAAGTGAAGTCCAAGATTGTGAAGTGCTTTGTGCAAGTGAGTAACGGGAGCAGTCTCAGAAGCAGAAGGAGAGCTAGTTGTTTAGGAACCTGATTTGGTTTGGTTTCATGTTTAATAGCAGAAGAAGCTGTGGACTTTAAACCAAACTAAGTTATATAATCCTGAACAACTCACTTGCCTTTGCTCAGTTTACCCATCAGGAAAATGAGGAGGTTAATACCTATACAATCTACTTGACAAAGCTGTTGTGGAAGAAAGTGTTTTGTGCTATTGAAATGCAAATCAATACCTTGGGAAAATTCCCCAATAGTCCTATGTGGTGCCCTGGCCAAAGAAACTAGACCTGAAACAATTTCATGGCCTTGGTAAAAAGTATCTGCAATCCACAGGCTCCAAAGTGATCCCCCAATATCCAGTCACCAGGAGATCTGAAAGCTCTTTGTTTGGATTCAATGGTAGCATTCATCTCAGTATCCCAGATGACAATAAAACTCAACAGTCTACAGAAGAATGGGAGAAGAGCTGTCCCACCCAGTGCTATCAGGGGCAAGGCTTAGGGTCTCAGGTGTCCAGCTGATTTAACAAAGAATTTGTTTCACGGGGCTTTCTCCTACAGTACTTCTGACAACCACCCCAGAACAGCACAAGCAAAAAGAGGGGCCAAACACAAGCAGGAATCGAGGAACTGGGAAGTCTTTGAGGAAGAGACTATTGCCTTTAAATATCAGAAAACCACTTGTGAGCAAGTGAAATTTATCTAGTTCTGCATGGCTTTCATCAGGAAGAACTTAAAGTCATGAATAGAAATTATAAGGAGGAAAAAAATGTTAATAAAAATTGAAAAAAAAATGAGAAAGAGAAAGCATAAGGAGGTGGACTTTAGGGCACTATAACAAAGAACTTCCTGAGGTGCCCCCAAGGGTTAGTGAGAGTGTGACTCAAGGCTTCCAGGCAGAGACAACAGAACCACCTATCAGGGGTGGGCTGTATCTCTGCAGCAACTGACAGGGCCTGGCACTGAAATGCCCTTGAAAAATCCTCACTGAATTAGCAAGTTTTTTTTTTTTTTTAAATAAGAGTTAGCATAGAGAATCATTCAGGTCCCTATCAACTCTGGGATTTCATGAGACTAGGAAAAAGAGCACAGATTCTCACTTAGTTGATGCGGATCAATTGGTAATCTGATGTTATGGAAAGAACTCTGGACCTGAGGCGCGAGATTTCCGTTATGAGACACTGGGCAAAGCATTTACCTTCTATATAGATTAAGTAACCTTATGTATTAAGTAACACAGTTTTCCAGTCCTGGATCTCTTTGGACTTTTTGGCTGTGGGCTCTTCTCAGAATGTTTTTAAATGATGGGAGGAGATGATGGTTTGTTTCAGTTAAGAGTTCAGTGAAAATACATATAGATTATTTTCTACTTTTAAGTTCATAGAAACCCTGAAATCTAGCTATGAATTTGTTAAAACTAATTCAAATCCCCCAAAAGTGATATTTCCTAAATAGTAACAAATCAACAACAACGTAATATAGCTTTTGAGGTTTGGGAGAACCGATCCATGCTTTCTATAGGGACCTGCTCTGTTACTTATAGTCCACTCTAACATTAAGGGAACTCTCCCAAGTCACAGGCCTAGAATCAATACTTGAACCTATTTCTTCTTGCCTCCCAAGAAGATCTCTGACTATGGACTTCACATCATGTAAAGAAATGCCAGAGATTAAAACCCTTAGGACATAGGATGCCAGAGCTGGAAAGCACCTTACAAAATGGAACCCAGACCACCAAAGCTGGACAAGTCTTTAGAACATAGAACACAGCATGTTTAAACTGGAAGAGATATTAAAGATCATTTAACCCAAGCCTTTCTTGATTAATGGTACCTGCAAAGTGACTCAGATGACCTTGGGCATTAATTCTGGTCAGATGCTTTAATCCTATCCCTTTGCTTTCTTTCTTTTTTTTTTTTTTATTAAAGCTTTTTATGTTCAAAACATATGCATGGATAATTTTCACTTTGCAGCCTTGTGTTCCAAATTTTTTTCCCTCCTTTCCCCAACCCCTCCCCTAGATAGCACACAATCCAATATATGTTAAACATGCAGTCCTTCTATTCATATTTCCACAATTATCATGGTGTACAAGAAAAATCAGATGAAAAAGAAAAAATGAGAAAGTAAACAAAATGTAAATAAACAACAACAAAAAGAATAAGAATACTATGTTGTGATCTACCCTCAGTTTCCACAGTCTCTCTTTGGTTGAGGATGGCTCTCTTCATCACAAGATCATGGGAACTGGCCTGAATTATCTCATTATTGAAGAGATCCACATACATCAGAATTGATCATCGGATAATCTTATTTTTGTCCTGTACAATGATTTCCTGGTTCTGCTCACTTCACTAAGCATCAGTTCCTATAAGTCTCTTCAGGCCCCCCCGGAAATCATCCTGCTGATCATTTCTTACAGAATAAGAATATTCCATAACATTCATATACCACAATTTATTCAGCCATTCTCTAACTGATGGACATCCACTCTGTTTCCAGTTCCTTGCCACCACAAAAAGGACTGCTACAAACATTTTACACATGAGAGTGCCTTTCCCTCCTATCCCCTTGCTTTCTGTGGTCATCATGCTATTTTTTTTTTCAAATTATTTGAAAGCATAGAGAGGATTCGATCATAAAGCCTTTCTTTCTACATTTTTATCCTAAACATGAATACAAATGGACTTTAGTTGTTTTTCTTTTCTTCTAAATACAAAAGAGAGGAATATGATGTCATTGGAATTGAGACTAACTGGCAGAGATATCTGCCTTTAGACTATCAGTTTTATTTTTACAGGCGTTGTCTAGAGTTGTGATGGCAGCAACATTTCCCCTGCAGCTGCAAAATTCTTCCCTGATGAAAGCCCATCTCACTGAGGGTTCACAGAGACCCTCAGAGCCACTGCCAAATGGTGCTTGAGCCTCTCTGGGAAACATGAGAAAAACGTGGACTGCTACAACTCCCAGTGAGAAAATCTTTAGGCTCTTCTCGGGGCAAGAAAATCATGTTTGTTTGCTAAAAAAAAAAAAAAATCATCAGAACCACAAAGGACCCTGGATGGGATTTATTTCAATCTTGATATGAAGAAACTGAGACCCACAGATAAGTGTCTTGTTCAAGATGGCACAGTTAGTGGCCAGACCAGAATTTCAGCCCAAGTCTCTTTCCACCTTTCCACCTATACCATGCTAATCCCACACTCCATTGTCTTGAGGGAACTTTATTTTGAGCTTTCCAGTGGCTTACAACATCACGTTTTGCATTCCCTTGACTCTGAGGAGTACAAGTCCAAACTTGTTTCTTGATATCTAAAATGAGGAAACTGGACTAGATAATCTTAAGACTTAGACATTTCTGATCATAAGAAAACTAATAAGAACATCCGACTTCAACAAGATTTAGCAGAATTTGCTTCTCACTTTGCAGGAAATGAGATTAACATATTCCATGATGGCAATGAGCAGATTGAGAAAGAATGAGAACCTAGGACATCATTGAGACATCAAATTTCAGAGACCGTCGGTGACTATCTGATCCAAGCCCTGCCCAAAAAAGAAATTCTTCTCCAAAGAGTTCAACCCTAAGTCAACCAGATCCAGCTTAAAGAGCTATTGCTGAAGTTGAACTCACTGGTCCTGAAAGCATCCCATTACAGCTTTGGATAGCTCTAAGTATGAAGGAGAAGAAAGAAATGGAGTCGCCTCGGTTTCCGTTTCTAATTCCAGGCCTTTTCTCTTTCCTCTCCTGCCCCTGGCAGGGAGAACCTTTGAAAGAAGACAACATATGCATTTGAAAATACTCACAGAGAAGTTGGAAAAATGAATTTGATAAATATCAGGGCTAGAAAGAGACAGCAAAGTGCAGAAAGGACTCAGAGTTTCTACTCTTTTCATCTTTGAGAAATTCTGAAGAGACATTTCCTCTTAGAACTGGATTGAACAGTTTATGCTATGGAGACAGCTTTCTAAAAATGATTTTTGAAAGACCTTGAACTGAATGGTGGGAATGCATTTCTGAGTTGACCATCCTCTGTGGGTTGGATCTACTGTGTGGTACAACACACTAGTTTACAACCATCCACACTTTCACTCCTCAATCTACTTGAATCATTACCTTTTTAATTCTCATGTTGGATTCTAAGGTAATCAAGGAGAAGATTTCCTTATCTCCCTTGCAATTCAATTAATTCTAAGTTCAAATTCAATTCACAGCAATAATTAGAGAAAAATTCCTTTTCTAAAAACAGGAACTTCTGTCAGATTAACTGAGACTTAGCTCATTTCTGATATTCTTGCATCTCTAGTCAACTGGAGATGGAGCGGAAAAACTTCTTGTTGCCCACTGCCACTTCCTAACTCTACAGCCATAAATTGGCAACCTCTCCTCTGAAGTTCACATGATTCAAATTTTCCATTCTATTCAAAACATAGTAGTTCCCATGTTCCAGATCCCACTCATTCTCCCTCCTTTCTTGAGGAATTCAGCCCCTGGTTCACAGCCTTCCTCTCCTTCCTAATCCCTGCCTTTATACTAGGAGACTTCAATATTTAAGTTAATATATCCTCAAATTTTCTGATCTCCCAATTGCTCATTCTCCTTAAAACTAGGTTGTGTGGTGAATAAGGTGCCAGAGATTAGTCAAGGAGATCTGAATTTTAATTCTGCTTTAGACACTTACTAGTTTGTGATCCTGACAATGCATTTGATCTCTTAACCTCACTTTCTGCATCTGTAAAACCAAACAGCCTAACTTTATAGGATTGTTGTAAAGATCCAGTGAAATGCATGTATGTTTGTGTGTGTGTGTGTGTGTGTGTGTGTGTGTGTGTGTGTGTGCTTTGTCAACCATAAAGCAAGATATAAATGTGCACTTTATTGCTAGGGTTAATACTACCATCGTTGCCACTACTGCTGCTGCTACTACTAGTAGTAGTAATACTTCTCCACACTATCCGAGCCACTCAGAAGGATGATCCCATTACCCATGTGTTCTACTTCTTTAATCAAGACCTCTATACTCCTCTGGCTCACTGTAACCTCCAGTCATTCTCTCTTTCTCCCTTTTCTAAAGCTATCCCTTGCTCTGATCAAGACCTTTAATCCTCCATCACTCATTTGTTTCTCAAATCATTCTCCCTACTCACTCTCCTCCCAGTCCCAACTCTACAATTAACCAATTCAACTCTATGCTGTCATCTACTATTGAATATCTTCCTCACCTTTCATTGCTGTTTGTCCCTTGGCAAATCTCGTCTCTGGAAAATCCCCGCCATCTAACCCCCTGTTCTTTTTGGTGTATTATTAAATAGGGCTAGAGGAATTCATAAAATTGTGCTAACAGTACACAACAAATTCACGTTACCTAACTTTAACTTGAGCTTCACCGTAGCAAAACAATCCTATTTTTCCTTAAGTGGTTTTCTAATTCATTCTAAATAGAGACTGTTAGAAACCTTCTCTTCTATCCTCAATCCTCCCTTATTTTCCTCTTCCCCTCTCTTAGTTAAAGATTTTGCATCCTACATGATAGAAAATAGAGATCATTCCCCATGAACTACTTCTGCTCCCCCTCTCTTCCCTGCAAAACCTCTCGACATTATCCCCCACTTCTTTTCCTTTCCCTTAGTCTCTGACAACAAAAGATTCCTTTCTCCCGGCCAAGCTACAACCTCTTCACATACTTTCGATCCTATTTTCCCTCAATTTTCCCTATAAATTGCCATCTTCATGGAATCACTCCTTTCTCTTGAATGTTCAACTTCTCCCTTCCTATTGGTTTCTTTCCTACTATCTTTCCTTCTCTCCATGCCTGGGATGCACTCCAGAATGATCTCTTCTTCCCAGAATCCCCTTCTTTCTTTAACAACAATATCAAGCACTTAATAAGAGACCTTTGAAGTGCTAGGGATACAAATACAAGCATATAGTTCCTTCTCCCACAGAATTTACGTTCTAATGGAAACAGGCAATCCATAAAAGAAAGCTTGAAGATTGAGTGGGGGGAGGGAGAGGGGAGGTGTCGGGGGTAACAAAGGTGCTTCTTTGAGGTCGTAGTGAAGAAAGTTTTTTGAGTTTAAAGTTCAGCCTGGGAGAGAAATAAGGACATAACCAGGCTCAGAAATTTCCTTAAAAATGGAAGTTCTAGAAGGAATTAACCAAGCAAAGGATGGGGCCCAAGGGCCTAATTAGCTTCTAGGGTAAGAAGGCTGATGTGATGACTTGATGGAAAAAGTCAGAAATGGATCCTGAAGAGGAATAAGCTTCAACGAGAACTTCAAATGCCATTTTCTATATGATTTCTTTTCTAATGCCATCAATTTCTGGCAGCCTCATGAGCAAATGATTTTCTATTAAGCTATTTTATCTTCATTTTTATTTATTCTATTGTAATATGCACACATGCACATGCAAATACATGTATACAAGTACACATATGTATATTCTTGTCTCCCTATTAAAATGACAGTTCCTCTTGAGCTAGGATTGTTTCATTCATTGTATTTTTATCACCAGTATCCAACGCTGTGCCTGGCAAGTAATAGACATGCAATAAATGTTTGTTGAGGGTCTGATTGATCATTTCCCCCTTTTTAATAAGCTTAATCAAGCATCAATGTTAATGATTATTTATTAGTATTTTTTTAAATACATGCATCAATGTATCACAGTGAAAAAGATCACAGGCAAAGATCTCTCTGAATATTGAATGTAAATGCTCATAGCTCTTCACCTCTGGAAACAGAGCCTCATCATTCACCTTTCTCAGGATAACAAAGTCTCTCCAGAATCCTCTAGTGATGAATTTACTATCCTGTAGTCTTTACAGCATAAGACTTAAAACTCAGGTATCTTAGGAATGTCTCTAATTAGTTCCCTCAGTCCCTCAAGAAAGAAATACCCAGTCATTTGTTGCCTCACAAAGTTTCTCTCCAACCATGACAGCTGACAGTTCAACTGCCTCCCTTCCAATATTTTTCCAATATTCCCTATGAAGATGCAGAAACAGTATCCATAGTAACTATCAGAAGGGCTATTGAATCTGGGCTTACAAAAGTAAGCTAAGAATATCAGAAATGGGCACATTACAGGAATACAAGGACCTCCTGCCCAAAATCAAAGGAACATCCTAAGTACCAAATGCTGTGAAAACAAAGGTCAGGACCGGAAGTCATGATGGAATTCCAGTCTTCACTTTGCTCCTAACTCATTGGATGATATCAAGCAATTCATGTACAAAGATTGTGTTTATTTTGCCTAAGAAAAATGTGAGACTTGGCTAAGATGATTTCTAAGGCCTGATGGCTCTAACTTTTTTTCCTATGTTTCTACAACAGGGGTTCTCAATCTGAGGATAGATTATTGAGGGGAAGAAGCTAAGCACATAAATTTTCATAGAAAAAAATCACATTTTTATTTTATTATCCTCTCACATAAAATTATCCTGTCCTAATTTTAAGGTACCTTCTAAGTCTTTGAATCTATGAAATACAGGATCCCATTGGCTGCAAAATCTATGAAATACAGGATCCCACTGGCTAAGAGAAGCTCATGCTTCCTTTCCTTGGATAGCTTCTGGATATTAACAGGACTTTAGAGTTGACATAAAAAGAACAAGGCAAAAAGTATAAATCTTAGAGGGAAAGATGAAAAAAAATTAAATTGGCTTTCAGAGAAAATAGATTAATTTAATAAAGAGACCCCCACACACACACTAAAAAAAAAAAAAAACAGGGCAGAAATTGAGGGAATTTCTTTAAGATACCATAAACAGAACTGGAAGGGAAGAGGAGAGAAAGTTTTATTTAAAAAAAAAATCATCGCAAACTATGTGATTTAGATCAAAACAACACTTGTTTATTCGTCTGTCAAATGGGGACAATAATATTTACTTTACCTAATCCCATTGCCTTGAGAAAACAAGTAAATTGCTTTGTAAAAAATTATAAATTTTAAATACAATTATTATTTTTTAAATAACAGTAATTCCATTGACATTAAGTTAGGTGAAAAGAACTAATTACTTCTTTTATTATTTTTTAAAACCTGGATCTTCGATTTCTGTCCAGGAAATTCACTTGACCTGAACTCCAGGTGTGTGTCAGAGAATGGACTTGAACTCAGGGCTTCCTGGCCAGGAGCTGTTCTCTATCTGAACTGATTTGGGGCTGATACAAGTGAGCAGCAGTCTGTGCCCTATCTGTCCCACAGTGCACAGATGAAAATACCCTCTCCGGGACCCAGAAGCCCACCTACTGTGCTGGGCTATGGTCCCCAAAGAAAGCCAGATGGCAAACTGGCTTCCCAGCCGGAAAGGGCTGCACCCCCTGGCCCAGGAGGTAGCTAGCTTCTCCTTCCTTTCCCTCTCTGCCTCCTCAGAGAAGCAGCTCCCACAGAAGACGCCAGGGCTCAGTATGAGTCAGCAGTGTCAAGCGGTGCGGAAGGGGACGTTGCCAAGCTTAAGACACTATGGTGACAGTTCAGCCAAATCATTACAGCACTCAAATTTCACCCAGCGGTCATGTTAACGATTAGATTCTGCTCTGCTTGAGTCATGATTGCAGAAAAGGCCGCAAATGGAACCCAGATTTAATTGCCAGCATTTGCTGGACCGCAGTTGTCCCTGGCAGCATCCTGACAAAAGCCCCAGCAGTGATCTGTTTTTATTTCCCGTGGAGGCTAAAGGAGCTGGGGTGTTGACGACCCCTTAGTTAACAATTTTTGAGAACTCCTGTAGATGATAAGGGGGTGTATCTCTGTACGTGTCTCCATTTAAGAGGCTTTTGAATGTGTAGGTACATCCACAGGGAGGGTCACAGGCTTAGAACTGAAAGTGACCTTGGAGGTCGGCTACATGAGCATGATCTACTTCCCTTATTTTTACAGATGAAGAAACTGAGAGCCACACATGAAATGACAGCCCCAAGGTCACAGAGATCCCAAGCAGCCCAACTGGAATTTGAACCCAAGTCCCAGAATCCCAGCATTTTAGAGTCCCAGGAGGCCCCACAGTCCAACCCCACCCAAAAAGGAATCCCCACGAGAGCACGTCCGCCAGTGACCACACAGCTCTCCAAGTCTTCGGCCCCGTGTGTCATGCATGTCTATTTCTATCTGTGTGTGAGCAAGCACACATACACACACATCCATATGTGTATATTTGAGTGTGTATACACACACGAATCGGTTTTAAGTGTATACTTGTGTATGTGAGGGCACGTTAGCATGTAATATATGCATGTAGCACTAGGCCCACGGTCAGTGTGTGTGGACAGGCTTGTGCACACGTACTGTGCATTTATCCCACCCCGTCTGTCTGCAAAGCCAGAGACTCCTTCATTTTGAGAGAATTCATCCAGACTGATCAGTGGCTTTCTGGTGATTTAGAGCCTGCTGGCTACACTGCTCCCACTGCTCTAAAACCCCAACAACAAAGAAAAAGCATCTTGCCATATATTTTCAGGGCTGCAAAATCATCCCTCAGGAATGGGGAAAGCTCCCATCATCAGCATGCAGAGGCCGGCAAGGGAGCCAATTCCAGGCTGCAGCAGGTAACTAGTCTGGGATGAAACCTTCATCAAATGGCTCCCGGGCCTGGCGCTTCCCTCTAATCTCCGCATTGAACTTTGGGTTAGAAGCTCTAAAAGGCCTACCCAGAAATCCCAGGTGTCACTGCCTACCCAGAAATCCCGGGTGTCACTGCCACCCAGCAAGGTCAAAGCAAACAGATTCTTCGAAGTTGCTGACCTACATAGAAGCCGGCCCCTCTTGGCACCCGGGGCTGTCCACGACAGCAAGGCCCAGCTACAGACACCAACTTTTCAGCTCTCAGCATGGAGCTCTGTGTGAGCATGGGCAGGGCCACGGGGCTGGTCCTTCAGCCACTGGCTCAGCAAAAGCCCGAAGGCCGCCTGGCGCCCACTGCCCACTTCCTCTGGCCCAAATCCCTGGTATGGGGCAGCAGCGACTGATCGGCTCCCAGCTTTTCCCTCCCTGTCAAAAAGAGGGCTGCCTTTGGCATGAACATTACAGCTGCATACGTGGAGATCTATATTATATATAGGTGTAGCCACATGCGCGTACACACACACACACACACACACACACACACATAGAGAATGGAGGCTCCGAGCTTCCGAACGGACAGTGTGTGCACCAGATCTCTTGTAAGTGCAGGTTCCTCCCAGGGGAAGGAGCGCCCGGGAACGTTGTCTCCCGCCGGCTCCGAGCAGGCTGCCGGGGGAGAGGGAGACCCTTCCCATCCACACCTTCAAGCCGGTAACTTTCCCACCCATGACCGGGGGCTGCCCATGCCAGCCTCCGCATTTAAGACAGATTCTTCGCCGTGCAAAGCTGCATCCGCGCTCTCCTCCCGGGGAAGGCGCAGCGGCGACCCGCCCTAGCGCAAACCGGGCCGGGGCGCCCGGGCCCGGGCCCGCGCCCCACTCCCGGCCCCGCGCCCCGCTCCCGGCCCCGCGCCCCAATCCTGCCCTCCCGCCGGCCTCCCGAGTTTAGCATATTATGACAGAACAGCCCGGCTCTCCGCAAATCGACATCGATTCCATCGCCTCCATCACACCAGAACGGGGGCAGGGTGGGGACCCCTCCTCACACATACACACAGGCACACACACACACACAGAGACACATACACACACACACACACACACTCACGCGCGCGCACACACCAGCCGATCGATCCAGACAGACCTTCCGAGGGCATGGGGAGTCCGGCCCCCCGGCCAGGAGGATGGGGAGGACAACGGGGGTGTTACCTTCGGTCACATAGCTGTGGTCTCGGAGGAAGCTGTGGTTAATTTTGCGCGCGTCCGCGTCCTCGCCCATTGACAGCAGGGCTCCTCAGCATGCCCAGCCGCAGTGGACGGAGTGAAGCAGTAGAGGTCGTCGCAAGAGCACCGGCCATGCTGCCTAGCAGCGGCGGGGGGCCGCCTGGGCTCCGGGGCGCAGCGGCAGCATCCTGAGGGCTGGTGCCGCAGCCCGGGCTGGGCTCGGGATGCACGTGCGGGGGAGGGAGCTCAGGAAAAAACCCGGAGGACAGGAAACGCCGCGGCGGCTGGGGGGGAGGGGGACAACCCGGGGCGAGGGGAGGCGCAGCCCGGGGCGGGGGGAGCCCGAGGTGGTCCGCGAGCGCCCGGGGCAGAAAGCCCGCAGCCCGGCCCCGCGCTTCCTCGAGCAGCCGGGCGGGGCTCGCCGGGGTCGGCCCGTGCCGGCCAGCTCCCACCGCCCTCAGCTGCCGGCGAAGCGCTCCCGGGCGACTGCAGCAAAGGGCGCTCGCGAGGCTGGGCTGGGCTCTGCTGCTCCGCCGCCGCCGCCGCCGCTCCCGCCGACACCAGTGCAGTCACACGCCCCTGCTGCATCCGCTCCGGCCCCTCCCAGCCCGCCTCCCGCCACCCACCCGAGCGCGCAGGGGCTGCACGGGCGCGAGTGAAAAATGAGACTGCAGGTAATTACGGAAAGTCGCCACCGCCGGGGGGAGGGGGCCGGGCGGCGGGGAGGCCGTCCGAATGGGGGGAGGAGAGCGCGGGGCCGAGAGGCTGGGGGGCTGGGCACCACAGGGGCGGGGGCAGCTGTGCCTCAGTTTCTCCCGGGCGTGGATGAGATCGGGGATCTCCAAGGCCCTGCAAGGCTCGGTTCCTCTTCCAGGATCCCCCACATCTGACATTGTGTGTCCTACGTCCTTTCCTGCTCATTCCGGCGGTCCATGTTCTGGATGCTTTCCTCCTCTGCCATCGTGGATCCCGGGGTGGCCCCTCGCCCCAAGACGCGCCCCAGGTGTTCCAGGGACTTCCCATCCCGGCATTCTAAGTTGACCTTTTTAATGTCTCTTTTGCAGCTTGCCACACAGGCTCTTCCCAATACTCTAGGGATCCATGAGTTATATTGTGCCCATTCTACAGATGAGATGATGAAGGCCAAGCGAGATGAAATGACTTGTCCATAACTAGGACTGGGGCTTCTGACTGAGTCTGGTTTTCTTTCCAGGGCACCGTACCAGGGCAGAGGGCCCTGGCAGGCCTCGTCTGGCAAGAGTCCCTAGCTTGGTTCCTAGACCATTGTGGATCAAAGGTCTGACATGGAAACAGAAACATATATGATTAGTCCAATACTCTCATTAAAGATGAGGAGATCGGTCCTGAAGTCAGGAGCACCTGATTTCAAATGGGACCTCAGACACTTAACACTTCTTAGGGTGTAACCCTGGGAAAGTCACTTAACCCCAATTGCCTCAGCAAAAAAAAAAAAAAAAAAAAAAAAAGATGAGGAAATGGGCCCGGATAGATTACTGATCTGAACCTCATTTCCTTTATTGACAGCTTTTGCTTGGTAAATGAAGTTTGAACTAGGCACTGGATAAAATCTCTGAGAAGGAATTGACCTTGCCCACTGAGCTCACGATGGCAGAGAGAAGTCTCTAATAGAGGTGTCAGGCATCTCGCTCCCACCCTGGGCAGTTCTACCTAGCAGGTTTATGACTGATAAAAATACTGTAGTCCAGATGAGGATGGGGAGTCACATATTATCATTTGCAGACAACACCAAGAAAAGAAGAGAATTTGTCAGATGATGTTTCGGAGACCCCCTACTCCAAATCTCATCTGGCTAGGATGATGGAGGGAGGGAAGGCGATGTAACAGAAATAAATGCAAAGTTCTTCTTCGGTCCAGGGAGCTAATTAGCAAATACAGGGCCAAGGAGCTGGACTAGAAAAGGACTGTCAAGTAAAAGATTTGGGCTTGGGGGTGGGGTGGGGGAATTGGTAAATTCTAAACCCGGTCTGGATCAACCGTGTCACAGAGAAAGGAAAACCTAACACAGACTCTTTGTTATTAAGGGTAGCTATCTGGGACAGAGCGGGGAGTGGGGGAGGGAGAAATCTAGGCAAGATAAAAACAAAAGATAGCAATAAAAATCTATTTTTCAAAGACAGAAACTGCCCAGAATGAGGGAGCTGAGACATTCTGTGCTGGTACTTCAATCACAGGTTCAACACCCCGCTAACTTCTGGGTACTGTCTTTTGGGAAGTAAGTTGCCAAATAAGCATGTCCAGAGTAGGGCCCCCAGCTAAGTCAGAGATAGGAGAAAAATTAGGAAGACGACTTCTGACTGCTATTAAGTTAGAGGGGTTAAGGGGCAGCTAGTTGGTGTAGTGGATAGAGCATCAGCACTGAAATCAGGAGGACCTGAGTTCAAATATGACCTCAGACAATTAACACTTAAGAAAGCTGTGTGACCCTGCACAAGTCACACAACAACAACAAAAGTTGAAGGGTTGTCATGTGGGGGCAAAAAAAAAAAAAAAGCACTTGTCCTGTTCCACTTGATCTCAAAGGGGAGAAAGAGAGATAATGAGCTGAGGTTTTGGAGAAGATTATTTAGGCTGGATCTAAGGATTGTAATAAATAATTAGCATGTATGCAGCATCTTTAGGTTTATGAAGCTTTACAAATATTGTCTCATTTGATTCTCAACAATAATTCTATAAGGTAAACTGAGGCAGGTAGAATTTAAATGACTTGCCCAGGGTCACACAACTAATAAGTGTCTGAGCTGGAATTTGAAATCAGGAATTCCTGACTCCAACGGCCCCACACTACCTCAAGGGACAGACAGCTTCTGCAGGGAGTGGGTTCTTGACCATTAAAGGTCTTCTGGTAGAAGCTAAATCACCATTCGTTGAAGATTGCGTCAACAAGAGGAGATGCCTGTTCAAAATTGGTTTCACCGTATGGCTTCGTTCTTCTGAACCTCAATTTCCAAATGGGACTACTGGTAGTCATACTGCCTACGTCCCAGGTCTGTTGTGAGGAAAGTGCTTTGTAATCTTTAATTAAGGTATATTGATAGTAAGACTACCTTTTGAAATTTCTGTTGAAACTACTACATGGAAATTTAATCCCCTTTTACTATATCTTTCATTGATTTTTTTTATTATTATTAAATGAATGTTTTCTTCATGCCTACAGTGTACTAAGCACTGGAATACTCATTAATTTTTCTTGCTCTATAGATCATGGCACTCATTTAGGCTTAGCACAATAAAAATAAAATAGTCATAATACTTAGAATTTAGAAACAGTTAGCCTCTATGATAAATTATGGTAAGCCTACTCTTAAAACAATTTATTTTTAAAAGGTTTTCTATCATATACCTAAGTAGAGATTGTGTTTTGAAATATTTTGATAACTGAGTTACAAAATAATCAATAACCTTTGTGATTCTTGTGTTCTATGTTAATGCATTTAAAAATGCTTCTGAGAAAGCACATAAGCTTTCCAAGATCTCTGAAGCATTTCTGACATCAAAAAGGTTAAGCACCCCCAGCTTTCAAGGTTCACTTGAAACAGATATTAGATTTTTGAATTAGTAGTTGCTAATATGTGTAGCCTTTAGAATTCCTTGTAATAATAATCCTTCTCCGTGCATTATCACTACTATAATTTCCTATGTGATTTAAGAAAGCAGTTTGAATCTCTAGGAACCCTGAATATTTCATAAAATCATCGATTCAAGTTGTTTTTGTTAAAAAGGAAACTCTTGAGGAGGGGACAGTGGATTTCCATGACCAAGTGTTATGATGATCAAAGATGCCGTTCAGTTTCTTGAGAAAACAGAGGGGAGGGAGCTGCAGCCTTGGAGTTCAAATCCCGGCTCCAAATACTTACTGGCTAGATCACCGTGAGAAAGTGAATTCATCGTTTTGACTTTGTTTCCTCATCTGTAAAATGGGGATAGAAAGGGCTCCAACTTCCTGAGTTATTGACAAAAATGACATAGTGTTTATTGGGTATTTGTAAAGAACTATATAAATGCTGGCAATCATTAATAATCACAATAACTGTAATGATAATATCCCTGATGCATATTCAGCCAGAGGCTACACCTCTGACCCAGTGCACCTCACTACCAGAGGGTTGTCTACAGATGATCTGTTTTGGCAACAGCCATACACTTCAATGCAATTCCCTACATACATATAAGCAACTATCATTTGGTGCTCTTAAGCAGATTCTTCTCTGGTACGTCCTTCATTGTTGGAAAGAGCATCTGCAATCCCTTCACTGAAGGGCAAACATTGTCCCATCCCATTTTCCTTCAGCATTTTGTTGGGCTCCTTCCTTTGTCCCTCTCACAAAGCCAAAGTACATTTCTGAAAGTAGAGGTTTACCCTTAGCCTCTCCTCCTTCAAAGGCCACTTTCCTCTAGAGGCAAACATATACTTTTCTTCCTGACATTTACCATTTTCCCCAAGATGACCCCTTTCTGCTTTTGTAGTTTTCTTAACCAATACTCCCATCCACTTTTTAATAGTCCAGCCGTCCGATTTGCTTGCTGCTCCTTCCAGGATGCTCCACCTCCCATTCTGAATCTTTGCATCTGTTGTCCTCCACACTTACAATGATCTTCTACTGAACCACTGCTTTTCAGAACCCCTAGTTTTCTTCAGGTTTCATCTCCAGTACAACCTTCTACATGAAACCTTTCCCAATCCCCCTTCAGTTTCCATGATTCCACTTGTATAAAGCAAGGGATCGTGTCTCGTCTAGATTTTGTATTCTTCCCAGTGTCTGGGAGAGAACCGTATGACAAAGTCTCCTGAATCGAATTCAGTGTCTAAGGCTCCACCACAGTCAAGCAGGCTAGGCTGTTCTTCTTCTCTCTTCCCTCACTATAGCACCATTGACTTGTATCTATTACAATATGATACAATGAAAAGCTTTCTATAGGCACAAGTCTTCCTTGTCACTATCCACATGTATAGTGTTAAGTTCGGGTTCTTTAAGTTGATCTGCACCATTTCTATTTGAATTTGATACCCTTGATCTAGTCCACCTACAACCTAAGCAGGAATCCACCCACAACAAGCCCAAAAAATGGTTCCCTAGTAATCAGGAACTCGTGATCCTCCACGTCATTCCACTCCATCTTTAGAGCTGTGATTGTTGGGGATTTATATTCTAGACATGGGATGAGCATGATAAAAATGTATCATAATGCCATGCACTCCTGGTTTTCCATGTAGTACTTTCCCCAGAGAAAGTGCCTAATGTTTGTTGAATTGAATTTCAATGGCTCATGAAAGATCCTTTTCAAGACTTGTTGGACCAGTGCACAATCAGCCATCTCGGTGATATTTTGATTTATTCCCAAGACCCAGCCCTGCATAGCTTGCACGTTCACAGAGTCCTGTGTTGCCTCTGGCGGGATAAGCGGAGAGCCAAGTTAGCAAAAAGAGCAAACTTCCAAACTGGGGGAGCCTGTAGAGCTCAGGCTGATAAGTGACAGTCCGAGAGAGGGGCTCTTTTAAGCCAAAGAATAGAATATTTATTCCATCCAATATAAATACAGTCTTTTTAGCCACTTCCAACTCTCTTCCCCCAAATAAAATTAGCGATTCTTGGGCATCACAAAGATTATCATCTCACAGCCTCGAGATCTGGTTCATATTCCACAGGTCTCCCTCACCCCACCTTTGCCAAAACTAGACATCACACCATTATCTCTACAGCTTCCAGTTCAGACTAGTGAAGGCAAATAAGAAGTTGGACATTCAAGTCGTCGTACTCTTGGCTACCCCCAAACCTCAAAGAATGGAAAGAACACAGTCCAAAAGACTCCACACACACACACATTGGGACACATACTTTAAACAGCAGATTTTGTACATCCATTCCCCTCGTTAAAGACACCTTCCTCCAGCTTTCACACCTGTGTACTCGGCCTGCCCTCCATTCAAGTTCCTGCGTCTGTTCCAAACACCTGACCCACCCTGTACTCTGGTGGAAACGGTTCCCAGAATACACCTCAGATAATTCTCACTCACCAAGAAACTCATGATACCGGCTTAAAAGAGTTGCCTAGGAAAAACTTACATGAACTGATGCTGAGTGAAATGAGCAGGACCAGGAGATCATTATATACTTCAGCAACAATATTATAGGATGATCAATTCTGATGGACTTGGCCATCTTCAACAATGAGATGAACCAAATCAGTTCCAATAGAGTGGTAATGAATGGAACCAGCTACACCCAGAGAAAGAACTCTGGGAGATGACTATGAACCACTACATGGAATTCCCAATCCCTCTATTTCTGTCCACCTGCATTTTTTATTTCCTTCACAGGCTAATTGTACACTATTTCACAGTTCGATTCTTTTTGTACAGCTAAAAAACTGTTTGGACATATATACATATATTGTATTTAATTTATACTTTAACATATTTAACATGTATTGGTCAACCTGCCATCTAGGGGAGAGAGTGGGGGAAGGAGGAGAAAAATTGGAACAAGAGGTTTGGCAGCTGTCAATGCTGTAAAATTACCCATGCATATAACTTGCAAATAAAAAGCTACAATAAAAAAATAATAATTTTGAAAACAATCTCTTATTAGCTAAAAAATAAAGCTGTAAATAACAAAGAAAGAAAGAAAGAAAGAAAGAAAGAAAGAAAGAAAGAAAGAAAGAAAGAAAGAAAGAAAGAAAGAAAGAAAGAAAGAAAGAAAGAAAGAAAGAAAGAAAGAAAGAAAGAAAGAAAGAAAGAAAGAAAAAGAAAGAAAGAAAGAAAGAGTTACCTACCCTGGGTCATAGAATCCTATAATTGTCAGAGACCTCCAGAAACCCCTTAATCCAGGGCTATCTGGCCTGAGGTTTTAATCCAGGGCTAGATTTCAGGGGTCTTAGAACATGGAAAAGAGAAAAGGCTCCATCTCAATTTCACTAAGCTCTAACTGAAATTTAACCCTGTTTTCAATTATTTAGGAACATGATTCTGAGAAGGGGGAGACAGATTCCACTCAACTCCACCAGAAGCATATATGACACCAGACACATGAAGAATCCGTGCTCTGGTCTACCTTCTCAAAGCAAGGCTCTCGTTTAGAATATAGGGCCTTATGAATGACCGTACAGACTCTTCAAATGATTCTTTTAAAGGCCCAAAATAAAATATATAGCATTACAAAGAGTATTAATCATAATGAAATACAATTATCAAAGTAGGTTTTTTCCTGAAAAGTTCACATGCCTCAAGAATCCATGATCTCCTCCCCTCAACTCCTGCAATAGAATCCTCCCACAGTGATCTTTCCTGTCTTTATTCCTCAGTGAGCTGTCCTTGAGCTTTCTTCCATTCATGGGTGAATTTAGCATCAGGGTTTAATTTCATTGGTAATATGTTGATTATAAATCCAGAGGAGATATTTTAAAAATAAAACAAATCAAGGAGATAATTCAATATGTTGTCTGATGCATTATGAGTTACAAAAATCTGGGTGTGATCCTCAGCTCTGTGGCTCATTAGCCATGGGAACAGGCAGATTTCTACTCTCTGAGCTTATAAAATGTGCCTATTCCTTATACTACTTAAACCACAGGATTCTGGTGAGAAAAAAACATGTTGCATAACATAAAGTTTTGTATTCATTCCCCAAATGTGAGCCATCATTCTTAGTCTTGCTAATTTGATAATGTTTCTGAAGCACTTGGAGCTACCAGAAACTGGGCAGGGGTGGGGAGAAGGGTGGATTATGGCGGAAGGATGGGAGACAAAATACTATTGCTGCATATAGTGTGACAGAGCAGAGAAACCCTTAGGGTTAGGGTTTTTTGCATGCTAGATGGCCTAAGTTGGTAGAATTCCTTAGTGAGCTCCCAATATGACAACACCAATTCTTTATCTTTGTCCTCCTTATGAGAGTCAACAGTAAATTTTTATACACAATTCTTTGCCAGGAGCCCTCCAGCTCTCTTAAACTGACACAACTTTTAAATCAGGGGACTTTACATATCCTACCTGTGAACTTTCAAAATCCACACTTGGCAAACAAACTGGATCATCTCCTGAGTAGATTCCTGTGGACATTTATGGCCATTTTCGGAAAGAAGTCTTTGGTACATTAACTACATTGACAAGGTTTCTTCCTCATGTGGGCTCTCTAGTGACTAGCATGAGGAGCTTTCTGGTCAAATGCTTCTCAGTGCCAAACATATTTCTAGGGATTTTTATGTAGTTTATGATGCATATACAATCTTATTACACTTATCACATTTAAGGGTTTGTTATTGTTCAGATGCGAGTTGAACCCCAAAAATCTTGAAGTCTGGACTTAACACCAAGGACTATAACAAAGAGCATAGACTTTGGTCCCTAAATGCAATTAGCTTCTCCTTTAACTCAGGAGATAAGACCCCTCTTTTTCACAGACATCAAAAGTTGAATCAAATAGAAGAGATATAGAAATATTAGAAATGGAAAAAATGGGAAAATGCTTTGAAAAGAACACTGGGTAGATAGAGAACCAGGCTTTGAGCTCCAATTTTAATACTTCCTAGGCTGTGCGATCTTGGCAAAATCTTAAGCTTAAGCTCTTTCTATGAACTTGTCTCATTAAGCAAGTAAGCAGATTAGATTGGATGGTTCCTCCAAGGTCCCTTCTAGGTTTATGTGATCTGAAGACCCTTTGGGTTGATGATATGGAACTTGTTGGGAGTGGGAAGGGAAAGGACAAGTGAAATGTGTATATGCAATCTGCTAAACACCCAGAAGCAAGTAGAATGTCATCAGCACTGGGACATTTAAGGAAGTAGGGCATCAACAATAATGTGGGCAAGGAGGTGCACTATAGTGCACCGAACGCCAGGCCTGGAATAAGGGAATCTTCTTAAATTCAAATCTGGTTTCAGATGCTCACTCGCTGCATGACCCTGGGTAAGATATTTAACCCTGTTTGCCTCAGTTTCCCCATCTATAAAAATGAGCTGGAGAATGAAATGGCCGAACACTTCGGTAGCTTTGTCAAGAAAACCCCAAATAGGATCAGGAAGAGTCAGACACAACCACTGACCAACACAAAACAGCCAAACTGTCCTTCTCCTGGTCCCTCTTACCTTGGCACGCCATGGCTTTGCACTGGATGTCCCCATCATCTGGAAGACACTGCCTGATCCTGTGTCAATCTCGCTGAATCCTTCTCTTCCACCAAAACACAGTTCAAGTATCACCATCGACCTGACGCCTTTCCTGATTCCCCCAGTTCCTAGTGTCCTCCGTTTCAAACTATCATAGATGTATATACCTTCTATTGCTGGTATCCATGCTGTGTGTACTTATAAATGTGTGTGTGCAGCTTTATTTCCATGTGTGTGCATCTATTTATACAAGTGTGTATGTGAGTATACATCTGTGTCTCCTTTGATGGAATATACGTTTCTTGAGATAGGGATTGTTTTATGTTTTTGTACACCCAGCACCCAGAACAGAGTAATGGCTTACTAGTTCTTAGTAGAGGATATACTGACTGAACTCGATGTTTTTAGGTGGTCTGTCTGTCTGATGGTCAGAAAATGTTAATTAAGTACCTTCTCTGTCCCCAGTACTGAGATAAACATCTGAGATGCAGAGAAAGCTGGAAAATCCTGCCCCTGAGAAGCATAGTCTAAAGGGAGGACTCAGAGGGGGGAAGAGAAAACACGTAAGAGCTAGGTGCAGACAAGTCATGGAGGCGATCAATTGGAAATGATTGATAGGAGGGAGGCACTAGAATTCAGGGAGACTGGGACAGACATCCAATGAAAGGTCAGGTTTAGCAGGGACTTGAAGGAAGCCAGGAAGCAGCCACAAAGAGAGCGAAATGAGCTTGATTTAGCAAGCTCTGAGGCTCAGGAAGGAGACGTTGCATTGTCTGCAGTTTTGAAGAAGTTTTCTTCTTCCTATGTCCTGTGCTGCCTTCTAGGAGGAAGTAGAACACTTTGTCTGGGAGTGTCCCTTTCGGGCATTTCGTGTCTGGCGTTCTCTCACTGGCCAGGGAGTCAGATTGCAGATAAAGAAAACAGGGTGATGATGGGCCTTCAGCAATAGCTTGCCTGGGATTAAAATAGCTGCCTGAGATTCTACCCCCTCGTTCAAAAGGGCTAGAGTTACTAGTTGTATGACTTTGATCAAGCGATTTAACCTCCGTGATCCTGTCTCCTCAGCTAAAAATGATCATAATAACATTTGCACTCATTAATATCTAGTTGAAGAGACAAAATTTTACATATATGTACACCAGAGGTATATGCATACAACCTCTCCCCCTCCCTCTCCCCCCACATGCACAAAAGGAAAGCAAAGCGTACTATCGTGGATGTAAAAACCAAAGGATGATACCAGGAAGGCAGCTATTCAGAAGAAGCCCTGCAGCCAGGAATGAGGGGAGACAGCTCCTGAACCTCCAAACCACATTGTGTTTAGGTAGAGAGGAAAGGTCACAGGCAGCAGGAAGACCTGCCAGATAAAAAGTGGTCATGTGGGGACCTGGAAATAGGGAAGACTCTTCTACTCCTCCCCCTCACCCCCACCCCCCCACACACACAGTTAAATCCAAATAATCAAATGTTTAACCTAGCCCCTATCACACATAGTCAGCACTGAGGACACAAAAGTGGAAAATGTTGTCACGGCCTTCAAGGATAGCTGCGGTCTCCGAGGAGGCTATGGCATGAATAAACCAGAAGGATCTTGCCAAGAAAGGGAGGACACACAGGAAAACAGCTTGTGCTCCCCACCTCCCCAAAGACTTGGGAGCTATGTCCACTCACTGGCATCCCTCATTCTTTGATCCTTCTAGGGGATGTAATTTCACTAGTGGGAGTGGCCCCTTCTCCAGTACAGATTGCAGTCCCCACCAAGGCATTAGTAGACCTTAATCAAGAGTTGATAGGCTCCTATTTCTCCCCCCATTGACCAGCTTTCTGGTAGAAGAGACTACAGAAGACATAATCCAATCTATTTATTTTACAGCTCATAAAACTGAGGGAGGAAAAGGGATCTCAGAGGCCATGAGCTCCAACCCTCTCATTGTACAACTGAGGAAACAGAGGCTTGATTAGCCTTAGGTCACAAAGGTAGAAAGCACAAAGTGCTTTGTGCACTGAGTCATATTGGTTCTAGAGTTATAATCAGGCAAATGAGCCTGAATTCTGCTTTAGATACTTATTAGTTTCACCTAGTTCAAGATACAAGACTTGATCAGCCTGCTCTTGGGATCCCTAACCCTAAAACCATTATCGAGCCAGTAATCAGTCTCTTCAGCCTGGTCAGACCTGTCAGTGCTTGGATTCTACCATAATGGTTTTCAATGCTTTTCCACTGAAGATTTCAGTGGAAATATAACCACTCTAGTGGGCTCTTCAGCAAACATCTGGTAAATTGAACTCAGCAGAACACTTGAGGCTGCTTAGAAGGTGGGAATGTTTCTAACTTGGAAGGCTACATAAGCTTTACATGGTCCATGTCCTCACAGATTAATGATAACCTTGCCCTTCGGGGAAGTTGAGATAAGCCCTCCAGCTTAGCCCACATCTGAAACAGTGATATTCAAGAAATAGTGAGTTCTGGAAGGCAGAGACAGAGAGGGATCAAACAAAATTATTTTCTCTAAATCTTAATGACATTTCACTCAGACGATCTCTGCTCCCCAAACCTGGCAGACCAGGAGTCTCCAACCATAGGAAAAGCTCTTTCAAAGGCAATTTGAAAACAAACAAAGAGGCCTGAGGAGCAGCAGCTAAAAAATTCTCTTTATCTTATCCCCAGATTATAAAATTGAACAGATTGGAGGAGGGGAGAAAGTCACTTAATGCCAGGTGATGTTTTAATTCTGTTCGCTCATTTTCTCTATTTTCAAAAACCTTGCCCATTCCATACTACTACATCGGTAGGAATAAAATCACTTAACCCTCCAAAGACTCAAGCATCCATTCAGATGGTCAACCAACAAGCATTGGCTAAGTACCGACAAGTGCCAGGATCATGTTCCTTCCCAGAGCTACAAAGTCTGTCTTTACAGTCTAAAGGAAAGAAAATGGACTGTCTTGTTTGAAGAAGACCAAGGCCAATGTCACTGTCTTAGAATTCATGGAGGGGAAGTGAAGTATACACGGTGTCATTTGTGCTATACTACAGCATCCCCAAATTGGGGAAGCTCTTTTACTCCAATTTACATAGCCAGGAACTTGACCCTCCACCTCTTTTCCCCTCAGAGCAGAACTGCTCACTTAAGGGAAGGAAATTAGGGAGTAAAGAGTGTTTCTGAGTGTACCAGACCTTTTCGGATACACAGTCTATAGAATCAAATGAAATCATGAGAGCTGGAAGGGTCACTGAATTCAGATGAGGATATTGAGGTGAAGAGATCGGAACTCAAGGACACACAGGGAGTAAATGAATTATATGAAATCCTAACTCAGGCTTCCAAAGTCAAACCTAAAACTTCTTCCAGTGGCCCTCACCACAAGGCAGTGCTGTTTTGGCTTCTGACAGACAGCTCCTCCAGCTGTTCTCCATGGGCCTGATTCAGGTGAGTAATGAAACAAGAACAGTCTCAGCTGGAAACCAGGAACTCTTCTCTTGGTAGCAGTGGGAAAGTGCATTCCTCTCTGGCCTTCGTTTCCCCTACTGTAAAGGTGAGCTAGTAACCCTGGCATTGCTAGGGGCTTATGAGAGTCCAGTGAGAGAGTGCTAGATCACCATTCCTGCATGATGTCCCCTCCCTGTGCATGTCTTATCTCCCAACTAAATTCTGTGTTCCTTTGGGGTAAGGGCCAGAGGGGGTGCTTGTTCAGTTATCTCAATTGCCTCTAACTCTCTATGACCAAATCTGAAATTTTCTTGGAAGAGTTACTGGAGTGATTTGACTATTTTATCTCCAGCTCATTTTAGAGATGAGGCACTGAAGCTAATAGATTAAGTGACTTGTCCAGGGTCACAAGCTAGTAAGAATCTGAGGCTGGATTGAACTCAGATCTTCTTGATTGTAGGAAGGGAAGGAGAAAGGGAGGGAAGGTGGGAAAGAACTAAAGGAGAAAGAAGGGAAGGAAAAGAGGAAGGGAGGGAGGAAGGAAGGGAGAAAGGGAGGGAGGGAGGAAGGAAGGAAGAAGGAAGGGAGGAAAGAGAAAGGGAGAAAAGGAAGGCAAGAGGGAGAGGAGAGAGGGAGGAAGGAAGAAAGAGAGGGAGAAAAAAGGGAAGAAGGGAAGAAGGAAAGGAGGGGAAAAGAAAGAGAGGAAAAAAAGAAGAGAGGGATGGAGGGAAAGAACTAAAGAAGAAGGGGAAAAGGAAGGAAGGAAAGAAAGGTGGGAGGGAGGGAAGAAGAAAGGAAAAAAGGAAGGAAGAGAGGGAGGGAAGAGAAAATAGCATACATACGTATATATTCAGACAATGTAAGGGTTTCTCCAAATGAGGGTAACATTTTTCATCATGAGTCCTTTGGGATTGTCTTGGATCGTTTTAAAATTATTTTTAAATTGCTGTGGATAGCCAAGTCACTCATAATTCTTCATTGTACTTTATTGCTGTTACTGTACACAATGTTCTCCTAGTTCTTCTCACTTCACTTTGCATCAGTTCATGTAAGTCTTTCCAGGTTTTCTGAAATCATCTTGCTTGTCATTTCTTACAACAAAATTATATTGCATTGCAATCATACAACACAACTTGTTTAGCCATTCCCTAATTTCAGGACATCCCTTCGGTTTCTAATTCTTAGCCACTGCAAAAAGAGCTGCTATGAATATTTTTGTTACAAGCAGGTCCTTCCCTCCTCCCACCCTGGCTTTTTAATATCTCTTTGGGATACAGACTTAAACAATATTGCTGGATGAAAAGATATATGCACACTTTTATGACCTGCTAGGCAGAGTTCCAAATTCTTGATTAAGATTAAATGACTTTGAGGGAACCGGGAGGTTAATTTTGAATATGAAAGGGATGAAAAAGAGCATTTGCATGTGTCCTGCCTGGCCTTGGAGGTGGGAAGGCGTTATGAGAGACTGGGACAGAACACACACTGGGTATGCAAAAAAGCTTCCTAAAAATTAGGGCTATCCAGAAGGAGAATGGGCTGCCTGAAGAGGCCAGGTAACTTTCTGTGAAGGCCCGATGACCAATCGCCAGAGGTAGAGGAAGGGAGATTTCCTTCTCCACTACTGCCTCAGAAACACATTTAACAAAAAGACATATGGAAAATGAAACGGAGGGATGATTTTTCCCCCACTATGGATCAAGAGAATCAAAAGAAAAAAAAAAAAAAAAGGAGTTGCCATCATGCTAACAGACAAAGCCAAAATAAAAATTGTATATATAGCCTCTGAGGTTCCTTCTGACTCTGAGATTCACAGGGGTTTGTACTTTGTTCTTTGGTGCCAGTATTTACTCTTTGGGTGCATTTGTTGCCCAAAGTATAACCTAACACAATCATTTCTGTGCTTTCTTTAATAGAGCCAGTGAAACTGGGGAGATGGCTGCCAAAGGGAGTGGGGAGGATGCTGCAGAAGTGGCCTGTGAAAAATAAAAGAAAGGAGGGAGAAATCAACTGCTCGAGATCAGGAAACTCCAAGCAGAAGGCACAGAAGGCGGGGGTAGCCAAGGTAGGGGAGAAGCAGCTTCTTTGTTTGAGATTCATGTGTTTATTATTGTTCTGGGGAGACATTGTGGTCCCAACAATGTCATTACTCTTTACAAAGCCTCTTGGTTGGCAACCCGTTATTCACATGCAAAGGACGGAAAACAGCTAGTGATAGAAATGTTTTGTGGTACCTGTACAAGCCAAGGAGACAGTGGGCAGTGCTACTAGCCTTCAGAGGCCTTCCCATTTAACACAGACAACTGGAGAGCTGGAGTCAGAAAACTTGAAAGTATGTAGGGCCGAGGATGAATTTGGGGCTGATGGAAATAATTAGGAGGGGTAAGAGGTGTAGTGCTATTAGCATGTGTTCTCAGGTGAATGTTGGTTTGATAGGGTACATATGGTGGGTAAATTTACCTCGTTGGGAGGTAATTAGTATATGGAGTGAATAGAGGGCGGTAATTACTGTGTTGATACCTAGGAGGATGAGTGAGAAATTAGATCAGGAGAATGAAGTTATGATAACTATTAGTTCTCCTAAAAGATTAATGGAAGGGGGTTGGGCTAGATCAGAAGGCTTGCTAATAATCATCAGGCGCATATGAATGGAAGAATTATTTGGAGACCTTGAGTCAGAATTAAGGTTTGGCTGTGGATGCGTTTGTAGTCAGTATTGGCTAGGCAAAATAGTATTGAAGAGGTGAGTCCGTGGGCGATTATTAGTACTGTAGCTCCTATAAAGCCAAGAGGGTTTTCTGATGGTTACCTTTGTATAAGTCATTTAACTTCTATCAGTTTCCTCATCTATAAAATAAGAAAATAATCTCTATAAAATATAACTCCACATTTGTTTAAGAAAAATAGATCATAAACTCTCTGAGTTTTAGTTTCCTTATCACTAAAAATAGGGCAATAATACTTGTACCACAGGGTTGTTGTGAGAAAGAATTCTCTAAAACCATGTGTGTCAAAGAACTAGCCACTTCCATCATCTCACCATATGTTGTAAAGAGCCAAAGAGATCAATGGGAAACCCGTTGTAAATGATACAAATGGGAATAAATATGAGCCATCATTACTGAGATTAAAACACACTACATAGTGGTTTGAAATTGACAAGATGTAAAGCTCCTCCCACATATGAACTCTTATTACTGAGGGCAAAAAGGAACCCCCTCTACAAAAAATGTGTAGAAATAATGTAAAGTCGTGTGGAAGGGATTGCTTCATGGTATTAATACTGGAATACAAAAAAAATACCACCTATTTTCTTTATCTATTTTTCTCCATTCTCCATATTCTATGCCAAAAAAAAGGCAAATGGAACAATGAAACTGTTTCCATGCTTTTGCCTGTGCTCAGAGCTAGACCTACAGCATGGTCCTTTGCTTACTTACAGTCAACCAGTCACTGGCTAGCAGTCTTATGACCTCCAACACAGACTTGTATGAGAGAAAAGGATGTATTTGGAAGGTGTTGTCAAAGGTACAGTTTTTGATGAGTTATTATTCCCTAGACCTCCAGTTGTTCTCTCTAAGATGTGAAACTGCTGCAAATATACCTAAACTGACCCAAGGATGTGAATAAGTCAAGGAAACACAGAAAGGCTTACGACAAAAAAGATCCAAATGCTCAGACTCCCCAAAGCCTAATTGAGCTGTTCTGAAGACATAAAAACATGAGATGTCTTGCACTCATACCATGTGATAGAAGGTTAATAATGGCCACCTAGAGCAGCCTGATCCTAAGATAAAACCAGTACTGGTCAGTTGCAGGAAAATACAAGGATAAGATGAATAAAACCAAGCTACTAAAATTGTAGGAAAGCCTACAATAATAGATAATGAGTTTGGGATTAAAAGAGTGATCCTAATCCCCACTCTGATTTAACAGGTATTCTTGAGCTGATCCAGAAAGGGAAACAGGATAAAATGAATGATTACAAAAGCTGCTCAGTCAGAAGGTAAAGGATTACTTGCTAGTGATGTCATGGAGTGAATTTTCAATTGGATGAAAACTGATTTCTAAGGTACATTTACTGCCAATGACATTACTCTGGGGAGAAGTTGGCCCCAGGCCTTTCTTGGAGCTAAACTGAGAAGAGCATAGAGGAATCCAGTCAGAGAAACTGGATTCCCACCCTTCTCTCAACACCATGGGGAGAACAAAAAAGTTAGTTAAGCTCCCTTGGCCTTAGCTTTCCAATCTAGAAAGGGACGACATAGAACAGATCATCTCTGAGGTTTCTTTTAGTTCTAAATCCATGATCCTGTGACAATGAGCTTCTCCTGACTCAGTTGGATTGTTCCTTGCACCAAGAGAACACCAGTTCATTAACAAGCCCTCAACTGAGTACTTTCCAACTCAGAGGGACTTTGGAGAACAAGTACTCTCCTTAGGAGAGTCTTTGAGGGATGAGATATACCAACCCTGATCCCAAGCCAAGAAGAGACATGAGAGGAAGGCTTTAGTGAAATCTCTATATTGCTACAGAGAAGTTGGGGGAGAGAAGTTCTTTTCTTCATTCCAGTTCATTCCGGTGGAGACTTGAATTTTCCTTGATTTTAGGAAGGGGCAGTATGTTATAGTAAACAGAGAGTTGGTCTCAAAGAACCCTACTCCCACAGCTCTCTGTCACTTGAGCTCTAGGTACTCTAGGCAACTCTCAATTTATGCCCATCTTCATTGGTACCAGGAACTTGCTTCTTGGGGCATTCTCTGGCTTGCTAAAATCCCAGTTCATCTCCCTGTAGGGAAGTTAGCAATCCATGAGACCTCTCAAAGGCCTCTTCTGCTTCTGCCCTCAGGTTCCTTTAGGAACCAGTCCAAACAAGGGGTTCTAAACCTGGATCTGTGAATTTCATTTTTATAAATAGTTTGATAACTGTTTTGTTATTAGCAATCCTATGTATTTTGTTTGATGTATTTAATAACATTATATAAAGAATATAGAGGATCTACCAGGCTGCCAAAACAGTCAATGACACATATAAAAGAAAGGTTTCTCAGTTCAAAATATCTAAACTGCAGTTTTCTGATTTGTGTTCACCTCCCTTTCTCCTTGGTCACTTATTCATTTCATGACTAAGAATAGATAAATCATCTTCCCACCCATTTTATGAGAAAGATGCAGATAGAGGTTAAGTGAGAGAGAATGCAAGTCTTTACAAGATTTGCAAGTTATATAAAATTAGCATCTCCACTGAGGAGGATGCAAACCAGGATCTGTTGGTATAAAAAGCCAGAATTTGGAGGGGGGAGATGGTGAAGGGTTGAGTAGGGAGGTCATCCAAAAGTATACAAAGAGCTTTAGTCACCTACCTCACCTTCCCAGGACATACCCTTATTTTCTTGAGTTCATATTTATCCCTTTAGAAGCCCTCTGCTCCAATAACTCTGGCTGGTTTTCCAATCTTCCTTGGAAACCTCATTCATCCCAACCATTCTGGAGAGCAATTTGGAACTATGTCCAAAGGCTATCAAAATGTACATACCCTTTGACTAGTGTTTCTACTGGGCCTATATCCCAAAGAGATCTTAAGGAGGAAAGGGATTCACATGTGCAGAAATATTTGTGGCAGCCCTGTTTGTGGTGGCAAGAAACTGGAAACTGAGTGGATGCCCATCATCTGGGGAATGGCTGAATAATTTATAGTATATGAATGTTTCAGAATATTATTGTTCTATAAAAAGTGATCAGGAGGCGATTTTAGAGAGACCTGGAGAGACTTACATGAACTGATGCTGAGTGAAGTGAGCAGAACCAGGAGATCGCTATATACAGTAACAACAAGACTATATGATGATCAATTCTGATGGACATGGCTCTCCTCAACAATGAGATGATTCAAATCAATTCTAATTGTCCAGTGATGAAGAGAGCCATCTAGACCCAGAGAGAGGACTGTGGGAACTCAATGTGATTCATAACATAGCATTTTCAGTTTTTTCATTGTTGCTTAATTGCACTTTCTTCTTTTTTTTTTACTGGTTTGATTTGATTTTTCTTGTGCAGCATAATAATTGTATAAACATGTACACATATATTGGATTTAACATATATTTCTACCATGTTTAACATATATTGGACTACTTGCCATCTAGGGGAGGGCATGGGAAAGGAAGGGGAAATTGGAACACAAGATTTTGCAAGGGCTAATTTAAAGAGTTGTCCATGCATATATTTTGAAAAATAAAAGCTTCAATAAAAAAACCAGCATTACAAAAAAAGAAAGGAAGGAAGGAAGGAAGGAAAGGAAGAAAAGCTCATCCATCCCTTGTCTCCAAGACTTGGCCCACGTCACTTCCTTTCTGTTTCTTAAATTTCACATACCCTTCAAGGAATCTGAACCCAGGACCCCTGGCACCTAGTAAGATGCATTTTATACCACATTCTTCTAACCTCATCTCCTCTTCTAGGATTTTCCCCTCCCAAGCTGAGTTTTTTTTTTAATATTTTCCTCACACACAATTACTACTGACCCAGAATAGGTCTCAGCATGAAAAGTCCAGTTGTGTTTAAAGTGATTTGGGCACAAACCAGAAAGATTGTTCTTATGATGAATTCAATTCAACAAATTCAACTGAGGGAAATACAAAGGTGAACCCACATGGTCTTTGCTCCTCCTCAGCAAGATTTTAATCTAGAATTATGGCACATTAGAACTAGAAGAGAACAGAATTCATCTGGTCTGATCTCTTCATTTGATAGATGAGGAAAATGGGAGTAGCAGTAGAAGTAGTAATAGTAGTAGTAGTAGTATGAGCAGCAACAGCAGCAGCAGCCAGCAGCCCTAACAGTATTAGCAGCAGCAGTAATAAATAGTAAATACCTACAAAGTGCTTTAGAGTGTTACAAGGTAATTACTATTTGATATTGACACCAAGCCTCTGAGGTATAAGTTAAGATCACTAGCTACAAAGTATCACTAACTTGCCCCACACACAAGCACTAGCTACAAAGTATCACTAGCTTGCCCCCCCCAAAAAAAAACACAAGCACTAGCTACAAAGTATCACCAGCTTGGGCCCCTACAAAGCACTAGCTACAAAGTATCACTAGCTTGGGCCACAAGCACTAGCTACAAAGTATCACTAGTTTGGGCCGCAAGCATTAGCTACAAAGTATCACTAGCTTGGCCCATAAAACACTAGCTACAAAGTATCACTACTTATAAGTATCCATAGCTCCTATTAGTAGCACAACTACATAACATTTGGCTGAGAGAAATTAAGTACCTAGGATCCTCTCTCCTCCTAACATCTTATGATTTGTCCAGGATCATAAAAGGAATTAACAGCAATCTGAGACCCACAATAAGGACTCCCCATCCAGGGCTTTAAACTAGACTAATGGAAACTCCTTCAATTTATATAACACTTGATGGTGAGAATGATCTTTCTATATTATCTGATCTGATCTGATTTTAACAACAGACAGAAAAGTGCAGCTGAACATGGAATCAGGAACCTGTAGACTTAAATCTGCCCCAGACACTTAACATTTCTAAGTGTAACCCAAACATTTGGCAGCTGCTAAAACACCCCGTCCCCTTTCTGAACTCATAAATGGGGATAAACAATACTTGTAATTTCTACCTCATTGGACTGTTGGAAGGGTTAAAGCAAAGAGCCATTTAGGATTTTCTTGGCAGAGAATCTAAAATGCTTGCCATTTCTTCTCCAGCTCATTTTATAGATGAGGAAACTGAGGCAAACAGTGATAAGTGATTTGCCCAAGGTCACCCAGCTTAGGCCAGAGTTGGAACTCAGGTCTCCAACTCCCACATTGAGTTGGAACTCCAGGTCTGCTGTTCTATTGACAGTGCCACCTAACAAGCCATACTATGCTTTCATTTGATTATCACAGTAATAGTGTAAAGTGGGTGCCACAGTCAGCATAACCTCATCATAGATGGCAATGAGGAAACTAAGTTAAATCACATTCAGCAGAATTGAAACCCAAGTATCTCCTGGTCTTGTGTCCTTTCCATGCTACCTCAGAATCATGCCATTTTGTCCTCCTTACAAACTAAAAGTCAGCTTGGGAAGCTTCCATGCCATCACACACTGAACATGGCAAGCTAGGATAAAAGTAGTGTAGGATCATAGCAAAAAGACTGAACTGGGAGCTGGGGTCCCTAGATTCTGAACAGAATACACCCACACTCACCAAATATATGACATGGCCAAGACACTCAGCTTCAAGCTTTAGCTTCCTCATCTGCCAAATGGGAATAACAACATGAAAGATCCAGACTCAGTAAGAAATCACAAATTTCCCCGAGTCTCAAAATCATGCTCTGATTACCACTCTCTTCCCCCATTCCCATGTGCTTCTATTTAAAGGATATCTGCTAACATTGTGGTGCCGGTGTTCATTACAAACTTTGCTTGGCGTGGTAAGGAATAAAAAAAAGAAGGTGAAAATTCAGAATCTTGGATGTTGTCTAAGATTCTGGCCCTTCGGATCCTTAAATCTGTCTACAAGTGAAAGGATCTGCCTCGGGAAGAAGTGGGTGTCCTCTCAGAGAAAGATGACCCCTCGCTGGGGATCACTTCCAGGGTATTCTTGGTCCCCCACAAGTTAAACTGGATGCCTCTGAGCTCCTTCTCACTTTCACCTGCTGTGATTCCTCAAACAATCATGCTAGTTACCTTGAAGAATCATCGAGAGGATGGTGAGAACATCCCCACAAAACTAGATACCAGCCAGGCCATGAACTTGGAAGCACAGACACGGCCCATCCTTTGGACCGGATTCTGAACTCCTGAGTACAAAGATCTGGATTCAAGTTTCAACTCTAACAGCAGCTGAATGTATGACCTCTGCTGAGTCACTTCCTTTAAGCATTATTTGTAAAACATGGCTAACCATTATACATTACTTTTCTCACAGAACTGCTATAAAGAAAGCGCTTATTTATTAGGCACCTTCTGTGTGCCAGGTTCTATACTAAGTCATGGGGATATGAAGATAATCCCAAAAGAATTATGTCTCTGTTGTCAAGGAACTAAGAGTCACATGGGGGTGGAGTAGAGAATAACATACAGATAACTATGGGTACATAAGAGATATCTGGAGCATTTTGGGGGGAGTTTCAGAGGAAAGGACAACTAGGAAAGGTATCTTGTAGAAAGTGATTTTTTCACTGAGACTTGAAACAAGTGAAGGAAATCAGGAGGTAGCAATGGTGGGAGGAGAGGGGGAGGAGGAAAAATTTCATCAGTGGAACGCAGACAACAAAATGCTAAGAGTCAGCAATAGAATAGCATGTGCTAGTGGTCGAGGTCTGAAGACAATTTGGGGAGGAGTAGAGTGGAAGAAAATTGGAAAGGTGGGAAGGGCCAGGGTTAGGAAAGGCCCAGAAAGCAGGGAGAGGATTTTCTATTTGATCCTTGGAATAACAGGGAGCTGCTGGCTTTATTCAGTAGGGGAGTGATCCAATCAGACCTGCATTTTAAGAAAATCAGTTTTATGGCTCAGTAAAGGATGGATTGGATTTGGGAAAGATTTAAGGCAGAGACCTCTCGCTGTTCCTAACATTAAATAGTCTGTGTTGAATTGTGCCTATCACAGCAATGTCAAAAACTGGTCCCTCTCACTCCTTGTTCAACCCTGCTGTGCAAAAGGCTCTTGCTTCCTTCCCAGACTTGCTCATGGGGGAGAGCTTGGTAGAAAGAAGGCAAATGTACAAAACATGGGTCAGTCACATGATTGAGAGCTGGAATCACTGGAAAATATTGTATTTTTGGGCCCTTTGTTTTCCCTGTGAGAAAACTGAAGGCAAATGAGGGAAAGTACTCTTCCAAAGTCACAAAAATTGATCCTTTTCTCCTCTTACCTCTCTGGAACAGTCCAACCCACCCACTGCTCCCTGTTAGCTTCCTTGTAAAACTACAAGATGCACTCACTATTTTTTTTAAATCTTTTAAATCTAGAGATTCTCTTAGGGAGAGGCCCTTTTTAAAAAAAATCACTTGGCTCCAGTGAAACCTGTTACTTAGCAACAGTTATAAATCAACAGAAGATGCTGGAACTGTAAAGCTAACCCTCCCAGCTCTGAAGGCCCATTTCTGCCTTGTTATCCAAACACATTGAGTTGGACTTCATCACGTGGCTAAGCTGTTTTTACTATTACCTCACTGTGAAAAAGGACATTACAGATGCATTCTTAAATGGCCTTTGCTCCCTCCTTCCTTTCCTCTATCCCTCCTTCCTCCTTCTCTAAATCTCCCCCTCTCTTCTCTTTTCCTCTGCTCTCCCTTCCCTCCTTCTTTCCTTCCTTCCTTCTATCTCTCCCTGTCTCTCCCTCCCTCCTTGCTCTTTCTCACAGGGTGTGTCTCAGAATGAGAGCTTTACAGTTTTGTTCAATACTGTTTGCTTTGCTTTGTACACAAATCCTTTGCAACTACAAATGTTTGCTGAAATAATGACAACTCACATTGATGGACGTACTCTATCATATTATCTCAGTTGATTTGCATAATATCCCTGTGAGGAAGGCAGGGCAGGTGTTATTATCCCATTTACCAAATGCCCCATGTCAAACTCAGGATGAGACATAATTGACTTGTTATATCACAGGATAGCTACAGCTTGAATCCAGGTCTTCTGACTCCAAGGTAGAGTTCTTTCTCTATTGCCCTCCAATTCTATTCTCACACTTGCCCTCCAATAATCATCATGGCAATAGTATTATGGATGATAACTAATAACCTTCTAGTTCAAGTCCTACCTCTGACATTTTCAATATGACTTTGGCCAAGTCACTTACACTTTCAGTGGTCCAAGAAACTCTCTAAGACTACTAGTTTTGCCTTAGGAAAGAGAGTTTACTCCCTGGGATTTCTTTATGTCAATAAAATCACAGATCTAGTTTTATCCAACAATAGTAAAACAACAACAACAACAACACAGGTTCTGTTACCCTAAGGAAGAGATAGAAAGATTGATAGTATCTCCTTTAAAAAAAAAAAAAGGAAGAAGAGGGCTGTTAAATGTTTTAAGAGCACATAATAAAAAAAGGTAGAAACTCACAGACATGTTTTTGTAACAAACAAATTACTTCTTCAAGCAATGATAAAGGCAGACTGTAGCTATGTGCTAATGGATTTGCCTCCTATAACCAAAAGGATAATATCTCTGAATGGCCTATGATATAGCTAAAAACTCATCTAATAATATATCAGTAAAAAGTATAAGAAAATGGAGGTCATATGATTTGTTTATTTTTAAAAAGGTATTTTTAACAACTGAAAATCAGAATGAGATTATCACTACCAGAAATTACAGAAAGAATATCTCTAAGAAGGCTGGATTAACTGATTAACTCAGATTTTGCAAGGAAATATTAAAAACTGTGCAATATGTCAATGAAGGTTGCTAAAATTTAACATCTAATGAATTTCAAGAAAGACATAATTGGATAGCCAGCATTAGACACCAGAAGCAAATAACAAATTAACAAATAGCAAATCCTCATCCTGCAAATATGGACCCTTAAACTAATGTTGAGAATTCAATAAGCTGCAGCCATGCTTTACAATCCAGACAGACTGACCTTCCTATTACTCATTTTCTCTCTCTGTGTGGCTTTGCCCTGACTGTCTTAGGGCCAGAATCCACTCCCTCTTTGCCTTCACCTCTTAGAATACCATGCTTTAATCAAAATTCAGCTCAAGCATCATCTGTTACCTGAAGTCTTTCCTAATTCCCCCAACTGCTAGCATTCTCCAATCCCCCAAAACCCTATGCATTTGTCTTATCTTTCTTTCACGTGTATATATGGATTTTTTGTTGTTGTTAGTCATGTTCAATTCTTTGTGACATTTAGGATTTCCTTGGCAAAGATCATGGAGTGGTTTGGCATTTTCTTTTCCAGCTCCCAGATGAGGAAACTGAGTCAAACAGGATTAAATGATATGCCTAGAGTTACACAGCTAGTAAGTGTTTAAGGCTGGATTTGAACTCAATTAGAGGAATCTTTTGACCCCAGGACTAGTCTATTCAGTATATCACCTGACTTTCCATATGCATATATACATTCATGTATACACATATGTATATTGTGTATGAGTGTATGTATTTCCAATATGTATACATATATATATAAAGTACTTAATAAATTTGATTGATCAGAGATGGCTTCATGAAGAAGATAGTCTCTGAGCTGTTCCATGAAGAACAGAATGCTTTTCAATAGCTTAAGACTGAGAATTAAAGAAGCAGAGAAAGAGAGGAACATTTTCAGCCTAGAGGAAACAAAGACATTGAATCAAATAAACAGAAGATCTGTTTGGGGGATGTCATAAAAATTAGATCTGGCTGAATAGTGTGCTAAATGAAAGAAAGGAGAGAGGCTACAGATGATGGGGGAAATGTATCTTTAAAACTTCTTTCCTTACCTTTCTTCATAGGAAAATATTTTAATGCATGATAATCGACATTCTTTCATTATTTTAAGGTGGAAACCATGCTCGATTTGCCTCCTAAGCCCTCTCTGTAGAATTTCTAACCTTACTTTATCGTTCAGCTGATTCTTTTTCAACAAACATTTATTCAATATTTGCCATATATAAGGCATCAAGCTAGAAGAATGTGGTACTGATAAGAATGACTCATTTATAGGATACTGTGAAGTTTTCAAGTGCTATATATAGTCTATACATAGATATAGACTTGAGGAGAGATATTGCTTGATAATACAGAATGCAAAACTTTTTAACAGTTAGAACTATTCAAAAGTGAAATGGGAAGTAGTAGTGAGTTCACTGCATTGGAGGCTTCCAATAGGAGATGGGTGACTATTTGGACGGTGTGTAATTCAGCAGGCTCTTGTTCATGTAAAGATTGGACCAGATAAGTCCTTGCCAGCAGTGAGATTTTATGAGAGGGGTAATGTGCGGCTTCCTCAATAAAAAAGAGAAATTGAGAAAAGATTATAAGTTTGAGATTTGGATGGGGCAGATGAAGATATCCAGTACCGCCATGTCCAACACTCGTTATGTTTAAATAGAGTTCTAGAGAGATATTAGGTTTTGATATGTAAATTTAGGTGACATCTGTGCAGAGATCGTAATTGAATCCAAGAGATGAAAACTGAACTAAAAGGAACAGATATGATTTCCAAGGGAAAGAAATAAGAGAGCCTGAGATAGAGCCTTGGGAAACCCCCACATTTAGGGAATGGGAGATGGGTGTTGACAGAATGTAAGAAGAGATAGAAGCATGATGGAGCCAAAAAGAAAGAGCATATTCTGGTGAAGGTCACAATGTTTTTAAAGCTACAGGATGACCAAGGAGGATGAGAAAATAAAGGTTATTAGACTTATTAATTATAACATCACTAATAATCTTTAAGAGAACAGATTCATCAGAGTGATGGGTCCTGAAGCTCAACTGTAAGAAGTAGAGGAGAATAGGCAATTCTTTTCTAGGAAACGAGAGAAGAGAGAGAGCACAACAGCTTTAGGGAATAGCAAGGCCAAGTGGAGGTTTTGTGAAGATGGAAAAAATTTGCATGTTTTTGTAGGCAGTGGGAAAGAAACCCTCAGAAAGGCAGATGGAGAAGAGAGGGAATAACTGGGAGGAGAGTGAGGGAGTCAACAGCCCAAGAACAGGGTTAGCTTTGAAGAAGAGAAAGGTCACCTCATCCTTGAAAACTGAATCACTAAGGGAGTTCAAAGATTTTCTATTCTATGAGCCTGCTCTGATCCCTCCAGTTAATGATGAGATTTCCACATATCCCCAGACCTGTCCAAGACCCTGCTTAATTTTAATTACCTATCTCTAATTTTAATTTATCAATTTTAAGAGATTCAATAATATAGAGAAGTATTTGTACTTTATCCCTCTATCAGATGGCAAGATCCTTGGGAGCCTGTATCTGATTTGTACTTTGTACCTCTTCCAGTTCCTAGCATAGGACATCCACAAACCATAAGTACCACATGAATGTGAGCTATAATAATAACTCACGATTATATAATGCTTTCTATTCTGCACGATCCTGCATAACTGTAAACTGACAAAGAGAACATCAATCAAATATTTTTCAGTTTTCAAAAGGACATGCTGAAGAGACAGAGCAATTTTGCAGTAGTGTGTGTGTGTGTGTGTGTGTGTGTGTGTGTGTTTGGAGAGAGAGAGAGAGAAAGAGAGAGAGAGAGAGAGAGAAAGAGAGAGAGAGCGCAACTGTGTGTATTCTTTTGGGAAAAAAAAATTGGTCCAGATTCCTGTATAATACTTTCTCATTATTTGCATCTTGAAGTATTTATTGGCCAACAATTTTAAAATTCGCGATAAAGAAAAGAAAATTAAAATAAATAATTAAATGACATATTTATAAGGCATTTAGAAATTTTCAAAGCACTTTCCTAACAAAGACCCTATCTAGAAGGAAGTTCAATCATCTCTATTTTAAGGATAGGAAAATTGCGGCACAGAGATAAAGGACCTTAGAAAAGGTCATAAAGGAAATAAGTGTCTAGAATCTAACCCTGGTCTCCTAATTCCAACCTTGGCATTCTTGTTCCTACAAGATCTCAATGTCTTCAACCAAAATTCTCAATGACCCCAGGTTATATTTTTAGGCAATGGGTCTTTAGAACTGGCTGTATTCCAATTATGCTATAGATCCTAGTGGGTATGATAGCTAAAGAATCTTTCAGGTAGTATGCACTGTAATATAGCTAATGCCAAAAAGAAAACTATTTAATCTTAATCTTGCTTCTCCTGACTTTTGTCGGGGATGTACACTAATTGTTTATCCTAGTAGAAACGAAAGTGAGGAATGTGAATCCTAGCGTGTGTAAACTCTCTAGGTAACCCAAGGTTATAGGTTAAAAACCACTGACACCATGACAAATTGCTGTAATTTGAAGAATAATCTGAAATCCTGCTGGGACATGAGTGAGCCAGGAGCCCGGTTGTTAATGATAATAAAAGCTGACGCAGCAAAAATAATAAAACTCAAGTCAGTATCCACTACCTCCTCTAAGAACAACATACAATAGCAAGGGGAAATTGAGTGATGAGAGAAAAAAAAAAAAAAAAAAAACACAGAACACTACAGCATTTAACTTCCAGCATTAATGTTGCCTCGTCGAAGCTATTTTGTGATGTCTATGATTCTGAGAGGAAAAAAATAACCATATATAAGTGGGGAATTGGGGGATTGTTACTAAAATAATAATCTATAAAATATTGAGTGACTTGGATTCTATTTTCTGACCAATTGAAGGCCTATAATCTATACTGTTCTGATTTCATGCCCAAGATGCCTTCATCTGTGGTTACCACATCCAAGTCCAATTTAGTATTATAATATAAAAATTGTCTGCCTACAAAAACAAACTCTTAATTACTAATTTTGTATAAAAATAAAGAAGCTAATTTTGCAGTGCAAAATTGGATACAGACCATTTTGGAGTAGCTATCAACTAAAATAATAAAATAAATACTCCAGTTAGACAACAATTTACCTAAAAAAGAGGGGTCGGCAAGGCTCATTGGATAACAAAACAACAAAACCCAACATTAAACAAGTTGATTCAGAAATTACCATTAAAATGTCAGAGCTCGAAGGGACCTCAGAATCCTGAAGAATCAATGTTGACACTAGAAAGGGCCTTAAAATTTTTCATTTTAGAACTAGGAAGGACCTTGGATTATACAGAGCCCAGAATGTCAGGGGACATTAGAACATTGCATGTTGATACAGAAAGGATTAAAGAATAAGCTTCTTGAGGGTAGGAATGGTTGTTGCCTTTTTAGCCCACTGCCAGACACAGAGGAAACACTTGATAATGCTTTTTGGCTAATTCAACCCTCTAATTTCCAAAAGAGACTTGCCCAAGTTCACAGAACTTCTCATTCTGTTTGCTTAAATAGGAATCACTGGATAATGAGATCATCTCCTTTGGACTCACACAAATTTAGCCACCTGAAATAATTTGTTCTGCCCTTTTCAGTTTTAAAACTTCCACTTACCCTAAATGTCTGTGATGCTGGCCCTTGTGGGGCAGCTGCCTGTGGCGGAGTGGCAAGATCAAGCTTAAAAGACCTTGTTTCTACTCTTATTCTGTGCTTGCTACTGATAGGGTCCATGGCTAAGACTTTCATTTAATCCTCAGAGGTAGCTATGTGATTCAGTTAATAGCTCTGGAGTCAGAAAGATCTGAATTCAAATCCAGCCTCAGATTCTTAGTAGTTATGCAACCCTGGGCAAGACACTTGCCTCAGTTTCCTCAATTGTAAAATGAGCTGGAAAAGGAAATGGCAAATCATTCCACTATCTCTGCCCAGAAAAGCCCAAACGGGGCCATGAAGAGTTAGTTGTGAGTGAAACAACTATACAACAAAAATCTTAAAAATTATCTTGTCCATCCCTTTCCAGGAAATTCCTTGGTTTTTCCTTCTGAAAAATAAGGGGTTTCTGTGAGCTAATGCTTGTCTGTATGGAGGGATAACATCTTGTAGTGATATGAGATTTATAAAACAAATGAACAGCCTACAATAGAAGCAAAAACTTTCACAGATCCCAGCAGTGATTCTAGTATTGTTCCTTGAATTAAGTTCCCTAATTTGATACGCTCTTCTCCCACATCAGCAATGAATGAGGAAAATGACAAAGACATCCCAGGAGCCTGAGCTGTAGGACCCAGGATGCTTTTTGTGAAACTCAATTCTCTAAAATAGAGATAGCTAGCTATCAATTCTAACAGTGTCCAAATATGGAGAGGTATTACACTAAGAAACATTAATATTATTAACCCAGGATTTCTTCTGCCCTCAAACTGCCTCTAATGACAAAAACAGAGTAGGAAAAGCAGTGGCTTTGGTCATGATAGCCAACAACCTTTGTGAATAAGGCTGCCCCCCAAACTGGAATTGGTCAGTTGGAAAACTCATCCCCTCCGTTCGAACCTCCTACCCTTCCCTCATTTCTTCCTTCCCTCCCTCATTTCTTCCTTCCCTCCCTCCTTTCTTCCTCCCCTCCCTCCTTTCTTCCTTCCTTCTCTCTTTTTCTCCTTCTTTCCATCCCTCTGTCCACATAGGTATCATGCCTTTACCCACAGATGCTCTTAAAAGCATTTTTTTCTTTTCTTTTATACCTCAAAATCTCTTGATGTTTGTTGGCTAGATCTCCTTCTTATGGACCACGCCTTAAAGCACAGACAGTCTGATTCTTATTTGTGCAGGCTCATCTCCAGTCATTTCAATCTACATCTTGCCATTGGCCCCAGATGGCTCTGGAGGGGAAAGTGAGGCAGGTAACTTTGCATAGCTCTCCCTCATTTAAATCCAATTCACTTGTGTATCATGGAGTGACTCCCGGTGTCATGGTCCCCTTTGAGAACAAAGTACAAACACAATCACAACAACAACAAATTCTGGGTACCAGCACCATATGGCTCAGCAGTCAATCTGCTAACCCAAAGGAAGCCAGGGCAGCTACAGGAAATGGCTGGGAGCTTCCCAACTGCTCTGAGGCTGACTGAAAACATCAAATAAAACAGGGAGGAGCTAGAATGCCTGAACTGTTGTCCCAAGAAGGCCCAAGAGCTTTGCTGTTGGAGAAATGATCCTTTGGGGGAGAAAGAGCCAGGTGAGCCGTACCCAGGAAAAAGATATGTACGTGGCGGGACTGAATGAATCCTGTGAATGGGTGATCCTGGGAAGATTTCTCTGTGATTCTTTATTACCCAGTGATAGTCTTGTGTGCCATGCTGGGCTGTACGCTGCCTGAGGCATTACATACCAAAATGCCAGAGGCTCTGCATGTTGGTGGCTCTCTGTCACCGAATACTACCTCCAATCCCTTTGCAACTCTTTCAGCTGGGTCAGTGAGAGAACCCACGAGATACCCAATCCATCTCCAAGTTTCTTGTTGTTATTGTTATTTTAGGGAGTTATGAAGTACCTTTATAGGACTAACTTTACAGCCTTCTTTCATATATCTCTCTTTGACAAGTTTAAGGCTTCAGCCAACCCTACTTTTTGTTCCCTAAACATATTGTGTGTTTTCCAATCCTCTATGCAACCCTATACCTATGCCCAGAATGTTCTCAGTCATCCCTTTTACTTGGTGAATTTCTACCCATATTTTCAAACTCACTTCAAGTCAGTTTCCCACATACTCCATAACAGCCAAGGCCAGATCTTATATAAATTCTGCATCTCCTCAGTTACTTGCAAAGTGTTTTGCAGCATGTGCTTAATTAATGTTTCCTTTCTGAGTGAATGAATAGGGTCATTAAAAAAGAGAGAAGGATATATCTCTCCAATATGAAGATAATGGAAAATTCACTAGGAAGGGGGTGAGGGATGTGCTGGGTAAATATTTAACAGCTAATCTCTCGAGGGAAGGGATGTATATTCAACCACTTTTAAGCTGAATTAGAATCATTAACACTTATAAAAGTCTAGGGTAGACAATCAAACTCTGTAGCAGTAATTGTAGCTTCTGAAATATAAATGCTCACTCCTGAGAAGTGACCAGCCATCATACCCGGGAAGTGAAGTTTGCTAATATTTTGGATGAGAGAGTTGAATCTCTAAAGAGCTCATTAATCAATCAACAAATATTTACTCGTACCTATAATGGACCAGACCCGTGCTGCCATAGGGATGGGCGTCTACAAATACAAGGCCCGAGAGCATCTCTCTTCTCAAGTAACACAGTCTAATGAATTACCAAGATGTGTTGAATTTAGAAGGCAAAACTTTCTAGGGAGAAAAAGAGCCTTCCTTTTGCTTCAAACTCAACCATAAGAATCCAGATTGAAGTATTCCTGATTGAGGTGATGAGTAATTAGACAAAAGTGTGTGTAAAGAAAAGATCGGTGTGTTTTAGAAGGCTATGAATTCAGGATGGCTGCTAAGACAGCCCAGAGGCTCCTGTGATTGTGACTTCCATGAACAGATGTCAATTGTCCAAATAAAAATGGTGAGATTTCATCTGTACTCCCCCAATTAAAAGCACAGCTAGGGTTCCTCCCTTAATCCTGGTTGCTACATTTTGGGAAGAATTCTGAGAAACTATCCAGAGGAGGGTCATTGGGACAGTGAGAGGAATGAGGGTGTGCTGTAGGAGAGTTACTCCAAGGAAATGGCAATATTTACCCTGTGGAAGAAAAGACGTGAGAAACATGATCGCTGTCTTTGAGTATGTGAAAGTGGATCAAATGCAATATAGGTTGAATTGTTCTCCTTGGCTCCAGAGGGCAAAATTAAGAACAAAAAGATATTGCAGATAAACAGATTTTTGGTTCCATAAGAGGGAAATAGGAAGTTAGTTGGCTCCATGGGGCACAGAGCGCTGGGCCTAGAGTCAGGAATACTCATCTTCCTGAGCTCAAATCCAGCCTTACACACTCGTGAGCTGTGTGACCCTGAACAAGTCACTTAACCCTGTTTGCCTCAGTTTCCTCATCTGTAAAATGAGTAGGAGAAGGAAATGGCAAAGTACTCAAGGATCTTTGCCAAGCAAACCTCAACTGGGGTCCCAGAGAGCCTGACTTGACCAGAAGACTGAACATACACATAAGGAAACAAGTAGAGAACAAACCAGTTTACCATCGAGCGCTTAATTGTGTAGTTTGGAGAATGAGTGAATCAGGGATTCTGTTAACAGCAGAAGATCACAAGCTTGAAAAGATTAATTGACCAATATTTTTGCCTGTTATTTAGGTACAGAGGAATGGAATAACTCAGTTATTGCAGCATCAGCAGGAAACGTCCTATGCATGTAAATCCTTTTGTTCCTTACATATGATTAATCCCCCCCCCCATTAGAATGTTTCCCCTTTCTTATTCCTAAGGTTCCTAAATCTAGATGGCCTGTATTCATCTGTTCCCTTCTGTAGTTGAATGTCTTTAGTTTGCTTCCAAATTAGCATTAGGTTAAAATTATTTTTATTAAATTTCCCCCTTTTCTTGTATGACAGAAGTGTCACGCTACCTGTTAAGCTTTGGCTTTGGAGTCAGAGGATCTCTGTGGCTGTCTAGGGCACAGTGGCAATGTCTCTGAACCTCTCCAGAGTCCTCTCTTCCATCCCGAATCCATGACCCGATGCAGAAAAGATGCCAATGGCATCATGGAAGCAGCCTCGGAGCAGGACCCTCTGGTTACAAAGAAATGGAGACCAAATGCTGGCGACGGCTAATCCAGCTGTGGTCGATGACAGTGCTTGCGGCTGGTCCGTGTTCTCAGAGAGGACATGATGATAGGGAGGTAATGCCAGGACTCGCAAAGGAGCTGGAGTTAGGGTGTGCAGGTCACCTGTGTCACATTCTCCTGTGGACTGTCTGGATCCCGTGGCCAGAGAGAGATCAGGACGAGCGGACGCAGCCCTGGATGCAGTGGGAGACCTTGGCCTTTTAAAGCTAAGGCTTTGTTTGACTGAGGCAATACCCATTCAGTGATTAAGGCTAGTGAGAAATGAGGGGGGTATATGAACATCTTGGCCACTTAACGAGCCATAAGAAATGACAAGAGAAAGGGAAGGGGGGAGAGAATAAGCATTTCTATAGCATCTACTACGTTGCAGGCACAGCCTTAGTGCTTCTCAAATATCATCTTGCTTGATCTTTACCTTAACTCTGAGAAATAACTGCTATTCTTACCCCATTTTCCAGTTGAGGAAACTGAGGCAGTCAAAGGTTAAGTGACTTGAAAGGCATCCATTAGCTCATGAGTATCAGAGTGCATTTGAATTTGGCTCTTGACTCCAAAGTCGGTGCTCTTGCCAATGGGTCACCTAACCTGTTGCATTCATAGAAACTGGGGAGGAGCCGGTCCTCAGTCAGGAAACCCTTGTTAAATGCCCACTATGTGCCAGTGGGAGCTGACCTGGAGGAAAATGAGAACAAAAAGGGCGGTGGCCAGTGAGCCAGTGGTCTCAAAGACAACATCCCCAAGGGAGGTGATTGGGCCACACGTGGCAGAGTATCCTGTTCCTTGGACCGTATGGCACACGTGGTCATATAGAGCACAGAGACAGCCTGGCCTGGCAGAGTGGTCCCAACAGGGCTGGGGGGGGAGATGAGGGTGGGGGGAGCTGTCCTGAGAGAGGGGGTGAGAGCAGCAGCAAAAAAAAGTGCCATCAAAACACTCATCCCCTGTTCTCCAGTCTCCAGTGACTGATTCTTTACCTGGAGGTCCCCTTTAATTCCTGCCTTGTGAAAAGCTTCTCTTAGAACCAGAAGCAGCCCTTCCTGGGTCGAGAGAGACGGCAAAGGGGCTGGGAAAATCTGGGGATCAATCCTGCCTGCACCTTCATGAGGAAATAGGCTTAAGGAAGCACCCAGATTGAAGGGCTGCCCAGGGGCCTCGGGTCACCAGGGTCTGGCTGGCTGTGCTTCCTTACAGACTTAGTTACCAAGGCCAGAACGAGCTCTACTGGAAATGGGCCATCTTGCCTTTATTTTACTAAAAGAAGTCAGTGGCTTTAACAAAAGTGAAGAAATCGGGACGAGCTCATTTGGTTTTCAGGGCAGAGCTGTTGCAGACGCTATTTCCCTGGCTCTGGAGGCTTACCTCACCAGTCACCCAGTTTTCCACTTTTAAAACATGGATTCCCTTCTCCTGCCTTATTGATTTCAAAGTTTCAGGTGACAGCCTCCTGCCATGGAGAGAGTCAGGGATTTGGCCTCCGGACCCTTGGTTGATGTCCTGGCTTTGTCCGCTTACTACCTGGCTGACCTCCAGCCTTTCCGCACCTCATCTCATCTGGAAGATAAAGTGGCGGAACGAGATGACCTCCAAAATTTCTTCCAGTTCCATGTAATGCCACCCCAACATTTCTCCTTTCCCCCATGTTTCCTGGAATTGTAGATCTCTGCTCCAGTGCCCCAGCCTCGGGTTTTCTACATGAACATGCAGTGATCTGGGTAATTATGCAAAGAATTCTCTTCTGACCGAGTCCTGGTCTGCTCTGGGCAGAGCCACCCCCAGCCTCAAACCCGGCCTTTTCGGTCAACCACAGGGCCTCGTGTTTGACATTTACTTCCAGCCATAGGCCCAGTGTCGGTTAAATGCGGCAAAGCCTCTTAGAGCCAAAGGGATTGTTGGTGCCATAGTTAAAATGGACGAATGGAGGCCTTGGAGTTGAAAGGAACTTTAGAAGGTCTGTCCCCTCTGTGCCTTCTCGCAGAATGTAAAGCACCTAGCCACGTGCCTGCTACAAAGAAGATACTTCATGCGGGCTGAGCGACTGACTGCCTGGCAACACGAGGGTCAGAAGCCTTGTCCGGCATCACACAGTGGCCAGAGAACCCCAGTTTGAATGCAGGACCTCCAAGTCCAAAGGGATTTTCTTCTCGCTATGTTCGGCCTGGCGCTGATATCATGGCCCGATGACTACTTTTATGATATTAACTGAGGTTAAAAAAAGAAAAGGAGCAAGAAATAGGATCCGGAAATGGGATCTTTAGTCCTCAGCCTCCAGCCTCGGACCACCAGCAGGGCGCTCGTTTCTAAGTTGGGGATAATAATATTTACCTTGACTTGCTTATGGGGCTGGGGATGAAATGAGTGTCTGTGGGAAAGTGTGCATGTATGTGTGTATGGGTTGTGCATGTGGCCACGTGTAGGCATGTATGTGTGTTTTGTGTGAGTATGTATACATGCGTGTGTGTTCATGGGTGTATTGTTGTGCATGTGGGCATGTGAGCAAGCACATCTAGGCATGTGTACATGCATGTGTGTATTGTGCATGTGGGTGTCGGTGTGCATGTATGTGTATGAATTGTGCATTTATGTGTGAATATATTGTATTGTGTGCATGTATATATGCATGTGTGTATGAGTTGTGCATGTGAATATTGTGTGCATAAGCATGTATGTATGTTCTGAATGTGTGTTTGTGGGTGTACATGTATGTATTGACTGTTTGTGTGTATTATATGTATATGGTACATGAGTGTGCATACATGCATTGTGAATGTGTGCATTGCGTATTATGCATGTGTGTGCCGAATGTCCTCCATACATGTGTGCATGTGTGCATATGCATGTGTTGAGCATGTGAGTCTGTGTGTTCCTGTGTCTGTAATATATGTGTGAGCATTCTATTTACCACACGTGTATATGTGTGTTGTGTGTCTGTGTGTATACATTTGTGTGTTGCCTGAATGTGTGTGTGTGTGTGTAGTATGCGTGTGTGTGTGTATGTAGGGTGTGTGTGTGTGTGTGTGTGTGTGTGTGTGTGTGTAGGGTGCATGTGTGTATGTAGGGTATGTGTGTGTAGGGTGTGTATGTGTGTAGTATGTGTGTATGTAGGGTGTGTGTGTGTGTGTGTGTGTGTGTGTAGTATGTGTGTATGTAGGGTGTGTGTGTGTGTGTGTGTGTGTGTGTGTGTAGTGTGTGTGTAGTGTGCGTGTGTGTCTGTGCCTTGAGCACCAACAGACATTCAGAGTTTGGGCCAGTGGCTCACAGAGCCACCGCCTCCAGTGTGAATCCCGCCTCAGAGAGCTCCCGGCTGTCATGTGAGCCTCCTTCCCTGAGCCTCTCTGACAATCTGGGGCACCCTCCGCACGATCGGAAGGCTTACAGGAGCTCAAAGTAGCCCTGCGTTCTGGGAACAATTGCCAGAGCGCACACTGGTAATTACGCGAGGAGAGACACGGTCTGTGAGATGAGTCAGAAAGACCTCGAGGCTTGTGTCTGTAGAGGGGGCCCCGGAGACGAGGACCCCACTCTGCCCTCTCGCTCCTCATGTGACTGAGGACAGGCATTTCCCCTCCTGAGGCTGCAGTTTAGAGTCGTTCATTCTCCGTACAGAGCAGAGATGGGCACCCAGTAAGCACTTACTGTATACTTGTGGACTGAGCTTGTAATCCTAGTGCTATCTCAATCTGTGATTCTGTAACATGGGTCCTGTCCCCGTCTCCCTGGACTGCCCCTGTGACTTTGGCTGGGAAAGTCACTCCCCTACGATCTGAACCTCATGTTCTGCAAAAGAGGAGGGGGCCTAATAGAGGGCGGTCCCTCTAATCTCGGGCCATCCCTCTAGTCTTGGGCCATCCCTCTAGTCTTGGATCATATGATGCACGAGCAGATCCAAAGTCCGTTAGGAGGATGAGGAAGGCTCGTTTCCAGGTGGGGGGAAGTGCAGAAAGCCATCTGGCGGCTGCCCCTGGCACTAGCGAGTTCCTGTATGTGAACATGTATGTGACATAGATGGCACACCCCCACATGTGCAGGTACACACATGTTTGCATGCGTGCATTCATGTATGTCGTGTGTGGTGCAGCCTGCACCCTGTGTGTGCACACATGCGGGTATACACCTGTATACATGAATGTGTTCGTGCATCTAAAGCACCCCCAACATCCATTTCCTCCATCTTTCATATGCCGTGTATAACAGAACAGAGTAGGTGTAATGTCTGGGGGTTCGTGGACCCACGGGGTTCCTCCGTTAGTGCTGACTCCCACAAGCCAGGAGACCAGACCCTGCCTTTCTTCTTGTCTCCATGGCTCAACACGGTCCTTGGAAGCGCTTCCCAAATGTCTCTTATACAGTCCAAGCAGTGATAATCACAGCTCGCATTAGGTTCCCGAAGTGTGACCCTCCCTCGGTCCCCTTCCCTGTCTCACGAGGTAGACGCTATTCTTCCTCTGTTTACAGCAGAGAAAGCTGAGCCCGATCCATAAGAAGGACTTATCCAGGAATACGGAGCTGACAAGTGCCTGAGGCAGGACTTGAACTTGGGTCTAGCTCCGGGCTGCCCGGTTGTGTTATTACTGAGTTGCTATTATTATTCGGATATTGTCTGTCTTGAATCCTGGTACACATGGTTTCAATTATTAGAGTAAAATTTTAATTTTAAAATTATGGTTAAAATAAAATTAAAATGAGAGTGGTGGGGGGCATGGCTGCACAGCACCTGGCCCAAGAGAAAAGGCAATGAGGTTGAAGTGCAGGGTCTGAGTTCCGATCCCGACGGCCTACATAACCAGGCAGATTCCTCCATCGCCCGGGATCTCCGCGTCCGACTCTAAGTGCCTCCTAAATCCCCTTCTTTGCCCCGATCTGTGATTTTGTGAATCAGATAAGAAGATGGCTGGAATGAGATCTCGGTTGGCCTTGGGAGCCGAGGGCAGGCGGAAAAGATCCCGGAGCTAAGCGCGATTCGTGGCCAGTGGGTTTTTCTCCCCCAAGTCTAAGAGCTGCAAGAAGCCTGGGATCTGACAGTTGGAGAGGACCTTGGCGAACATTTTCGTTCACACCCTGGCAGTGACTCAGAGTTCCTCAAGGCGCACACGCGGGGATATTTATAGTTCCAGGCAAGTTTGGCGAGTGCCAAAAAAAGTGAAGAAGATCTGCCGCAGATGGATTCTCACCTACACCCGAGCTCCCCGAAATAACCTCACGTGGCAGACTTGGCTTCCTTCCTGGTGCCGAGGCCCCGAGGAGAGAGCACGGGATTGGGGCTGGGCCCCTGAGCCCAAGCCCCAAACCCAGCCTTCCCGAGACACTGGGCAAGGCGCACTGTTCACAAATCCCGCTTTCCCCGTCTGTGAAACAGAAGCGCTAAGGACATCTCCCGTCCTTTCCAAAGCATTCTGTGCTCCGTGGCCCTAGTCCAAGCCAGCGGCCTTTGCCTTCTGCCGCTGGAACGAGCACTCGCCGAACCCGTAGTATGTGCTGGATGCTTTGCTGGGGGCCTCACCAACGCCATCTATTTGATCTTCGACACTGGTTTTGCCATTCAAGGACCCCCTCATCTCTCACACTCCTATGTCCGAGATCTAAGTGTGACATTGTCTCTCATTGGATCCCTTCCAGCCCATCCTCCAGTGTTCTGGGGCCTCCCTCCCGGATCTAGCACTCTCTGATCAAGGTTCCCAGCCTCCTCTAATATTCTGTATTCTAACAAGACCCCTCCAGCCTTCTGCTCTTTGCTCCAATGTCTCTCCATTTAAAATGATGATTCCAAGGTCCTTTCCAGTGCTACCATTTCCCTGATTCTGTGCCTAAAGGCAGCACCAACTCCTGAAGGACACAGAAGAGTGAGAAAAAGGCACAGGCTGCTCCTTTGCGTTCTAAGCGTTGTGCCTTCTGGACATCCGGGGCCAGACTGGCACCCCAGGGGTGAGCCAGGCGCATCAAGATGTGCACGAGCAGATGGCGTGACAGGGCCTGCGGGGAGCTGGCCACCACAGCCCAACGAGGGGGAACAGGTGGCGAAGGCCTCGCCCGAGCCGCGGGGGGAGCAGGTGCTGCGCCCCAGGAGTGTCGGAGCTGGCGCCCGGTGAGGACGGCCCAGCCCCCGACACTTGGGCGAAATCCTCTGAGCTGGTTTTTCGTGGTTGTTTTCACCCAAATGCTTCTGGCAACCTGAATTTTAGCTCAACCTCCAACATGCTAAATATCGGCTTGAGTCAGAGGGCCTCGCCTGCTGAAATCTTAGGGGGGTTCCTAATTGGGGGTTCCAAGCAATCCCGATTGCATCCCCAGCGTGTCCCCGAAACTGGTTAGCCCAACACGCAAAGGCCAGTGAACAAAGACTCTGCCCAAATGTTGCAATAAGGTCATGTAAACACCCCAGAAAAGAAAAAGAAAAAGAAAAAACCCGATTTCTTCTCTAATTTGAAGGAAGAGCCAAAAAAAATATCTAAATTTTCCCGCTAGTGGGAGTGCTGCCCTCCTAATTCCCGAGATGTGGAAGGGAGAGCTATAAAATCCCTAAGGCCCCGAAAGAGGAAGAAATCACATAGACCCACATCTGGAGACATGATTCTGTTCTCAGGGTTAAAATGAACCACTGCTTGCAAAAGGGAGTTCTGGACATGTTAGCTCACAATAATCATGAAGCAATTTCTATTATTAAGCCCATTTCACAGATGAGGAGACTGCCAGAGAGGGATTAAAAAGTTTGCCCAGAGAAATGCAACCAGTGGTTCCTTGTCACGCACAAGTCCAGTTCACAAGGCAATAATGCTTTCCAATTATCACTTACCCGCTATGTCAAGAAACCCCTTTTGCTTTTTGTCCTTTTTGCCATCTGACTCTAACCCTAAGCCTAAATGCGCACCAAAGGAAGTAGGAGCGCCAGCTAAGTGGTGCACTGATTAACAAGCACTCCCTTGCACTTTGGTTTCTTTAAGGGAAGCATGGTTTCATCTGGTGACTACTTCACCATGCCTTCACCAGGGCAGATTGAGACTCATTGAGGACTCATCAGTCCAGTCTCCCTCCTTACAGGAGAGTCACGCCCTGTCTCATTAGCTCTCACAACAAGCCTGGATGGGGAGGGGAGGATGGGATACCTTGTGGTCCCAGAGCTAAAAAGTGCAAAAGGAGTCACAGTCTCATCCTCCAACCCTGGCTGCCAAATAATGGGAACGGATCCCAGCCGCTTTCTTGAGGTGTTCACTAGAATCTAATGGCCGGGAAGTGACACTTTATTTGATGACTGTGGATCTTGTGAAGTGACAGATACGCTGAAAAAACCTTCATAATTCAACATTCATGTAGCCAGATAGTTGAGTATCCACCTTGTATATGGCATGAGGTGTGAGTGTGTGTGAGTGTGTGAGTATGTGTGTGAGTGTGTGTGATACACATGAGACATAATCCCAGCCCTCAAAGAGTTTCCAGTTCGTTTTAGTGCATGTGCTCCTGAAGGTTTAGCTCACAAGTTACCCCAAAGGGAATCTTGTTCAGTCTGCACCCAAAATAAAAGCTCCTTCATAAAATTGTGGTGTTGTTTTGTTTGTCCTTTGTCCTCCAAAGGGACCATGATATCTGGGAGGGGACTCCATGACTTGCAAGTGAATTGGGTTTAGTGAGGGAGGGCTGGGGAGGTCACTCGCCTCGCTTTCCCCTCCAGAGTCATAGGAGTCCATTGGCCAGAGATCAGGACACAATATTTGGGAAATGATTCTCCCAGTCCATGGGAAGATTTCTGTGACCCAAACCCAGGATGCCCCGAAGCAGCTGTTGTACTCTGGGGCATTGCTTGGCTGTTGTTACCTACATAGCCACACATGGCCAGATAGTGGCTTTCTCACAGGGTCACAGCTCTCCCTTTTAAGTCAAGGGGAACAAATGGATTCTCTCTTCCATGTGATATTCCTTTAACTTTGTGAAGACCACTTCCCTGTCTCTTCCAAGTTTTCCATGTTCCAGGTTTACATGCTTTTGCATCCCTTAAGCCAGTTGCCCTTCCTTGTGAGTGATGATAATTTGGTTTCATAAGGGATCTTTCATTTTAAATATGTTGAAATATAAATATATATGCACACATATATTATAAATAAATTATATATACATACATATAAATATATGCATGTATATATTTTAAATTTTATATATATAATGTGTGTATGTATAGTCTACACCCAAACAAAAAAATCAGAATCTCCATATATAAAGGAAAACATTATTCTCTATTCCATGGAGCTTCCTTCTTTTTAAAGTATATGACAAAGAGAGCTCTTCACTTACAGAGCTATCCTTGTTTGAGCTTTTTCTGAGGGTCTTTTATTCTCTGCTGTGTGTTTTTTAAAAAATTCTTCAATGACCCCTTTTTCTTCTTTTTAGGGAGTTGTGGCCAACTCTTCATGACCCCATTTGGGATTTTCTTGACAGAGATATGGGAATAATTTGCCATTTCCTTTTTATTTTACAGATAAGGAAACTGAGGCTAGCAGGGTAAAGTGATTTGCTCAGGATCATACAAGTCCCAAGTGTCTGCAGTCAGATTTGAACCCCAGCACATGAATCTACCTAACTACAGACCCAGCATTCTAACCACTGCACCACACCTAGAGAATCACTGTTTCTGGCACTTCTCTTCCCCCTAATGAGCACCACCACTACCACCACCAATAAATGTTAAAAACCCTTTGTAACAAATAAGCATAATCGAACGCTTTCTTGACTATGGCTATTTCCCAGAATGTATGTTTCTCTTTCAACCCTGTCACCCCATCCCACCCACCCCCACACCGGGATCGGTCCTCTGGAGTCATGGTTTAGCTGCTTTGATCAGAATTCTTAAATCTGAGAAAGTTGCTTCTCCTTCCAAAGTTGCTTCCTCTAGTTCTGCTCACGTAGTTCTGCAAAAGTTTGTACAAGTGTTCCCTAATTCTCTGAAACCGTCTCTTGCATCATCTCTTATGACTCAGGAATATTCCATCACAAATCATTCACATATACCATGCTTTGTTCAGCCATTCCCAACTGAGGGACACCCTTAGTTCCTGATTTTTTGGAACAGTATAAATGAGTGGTTATAAATGTTTTTGCACATATGGATCTCTTTGCTTTTTCTTTAATCTCAAATTGTATATAATAGATTTGTCACTTTGTGTGCAATCATATTTTTATATACTATACATGTTTTATGCTTGTTTTAAAAGTTCTTTTTTTTAAATTTCTAAATTTAATTGGAAAAACTCTATTGTTACACAACCTCCCATAGAAAGCTTCTTTGCCTTTCCCTTCTATAATACTTGTGGCTTGGGCCACAGATCTTTGTCTCCATTATAATCTCACCATTTTCTCCATCATGGCGGATAAGGAGGGACTTTGGAGATGGTTTAGCCCAATGTCTACGATATCTGTGACGAGGCATCATTTAGGTTTTGCTTGAGCATTTCCAGTGTCAGTGTCATTTCACAAGCATTTTCAGAGTTAATTACTCTGTGGCTATTTATTAATTGTCTGCTAAGTGATTCAGAGATACATAAGGAACAGTTTCTACCCTTGAATAACTAGGGGGCAGTAGAGTGCTTCGGAAAGAACATTCATTGTGGAGGAAAAGATCTGTGTTCAAATTCAGCATATAATACTTGTGAAAACATCACTAAGCCCCTTAGGCTTCCATTTCCTCACCCATAAAATGAGAAAGATGAAGTGGAAGACTTTGAGATCTATGCTTATTAAATCTCTGGCTCTATTATCTAGTTAGATTATCTTGATAATTAGTCATTAGTAAAATGTTTGTCAAGTGATATAATCATGTTTTCTCAGGACCTGTCACTGTCCCCTAAAGTAAATTATAAATAAAAACAAAACACCTCTGGGTAATGGAGGTCTCCATCATTGGAGGTCTTATAATATAGTCGGGGAATCCTCAAGGGATCACAGCCATCTTGTAGGCTAACCCTGGATTTTGTGGGTGAAGAAACTGAGGATCACAGAGATCAAGAGGATTTGTCCCCCTCCCGAAGTCACGTAATCAGTCAGCCATAGAGTCAGGCTTCAGAAAAGATCCTCTACCCATTCATCTACCTGAACCCCATCTTTGCAATTGCATTCACTGACTAGCATTGCCCATGTAATGCACACACATGTGCGCTCACACACCCACACACACGCACACATGTGCGCTCACACAATGCACACACCCACACACATGTGTGCCCATACAATGCACATACCCACACAATGCACACATGTGTGCCCATACAATGCACTACCCACCCACATGTACACACGTGTGCCCTACAATGCACGCACCCACACACATGCACACACATGCGTTCCCATACAATGCACACATCTACAAACAGGCACACACTCTCCCACACACCCCTTTGGGGAAAGAATTTCAAAGAGAGAAGGTGATCCCCATAAGACCACGAGCCATCCTCAGGCAGAATCAGATGAGAAAATAGCCTGTGGATAGTCCAGATGTGACCTGTCGAGGTTTAGGTAGAGAAGCTGCGTCTAGAATCACATCATGGGGGAGAACTGCAGGACAAGGGATCACAAGGATTAGGGGTCTAGCAGGCTCAGAAACAGGGCTGTGGTTTCTTTCCATGTAGAGAAATAAATCCCTAGGGCACAAAGGAGGGGAGCTCAGCTAAAATGAAGACGTTCACACCCAGGGAACTTTAGGAGCAGACAAACACTGACCTGGGACAGCTGGCTTCCTCCCTTGACTGAAAAACTGTTCATTTTGGGACTTTGGAGACCTCATTGTCTCTCCCTTATGTTTCACGTTTCCCTCCTGTTAAATGAGGGGCCTGAATCATCGAAGGCTTTCCAAATTTCAGTCCCTTTTAATACAAAGCAGAAGTGCTTGAATTTTAGCCAGGAAGCAGAAAGGAGCCACAGAAACTTCTCGAGCGGAGGAGAGACTAGTCAGACCTTAGCTTGAGGAATATGGCTTAGCCAGTTGGTGGAGGATGGCTGACGAGGATGGCAGAGAGAGATCAGAGAGGAGGGTGAGTGTGATGTCCCACCTATGAAGGATCCCCCTGGACGGTGCTTCTGTGAATGGAGAGGGCGGAGGCAGAGAAAGGTGTGAGAGATGGTCCAGGTATAGGGTTGATAAATTGAGGAGATGTGGCTACTGAAGGGGTGGACCAGGGAACAGGAGGGTGTGGGAGAACCAAGAATGACCCCGAGGCTACAAGTGTGGTGTGGGCTTCAGAAAGAAAATAAGGGGGGGGAGAGGGTGACTTGTAAAACGGCCACGTCTCAGAGAGGGAGGGTATCCATGGGAAGGCCAGCCTCCGGTTCAGGAAGATCCAAAGAGGCCCATTTAGGGGTGATACAAGGAATAAAGTGGAAGGAGCTGTCTCGGGAGAAGGAGAGGCCCCCTCACTGGAAGCCCGCTAGAGCATTGGGTGGTCCCTTGTCAGATGTCACAGCTCCAACAGACATTTGCAGCTGACTGAGAAGATTTGTAGTCTTGGACTAGCCCAGCCCCTCCCTTCACTTAAAGCATTCTTGGTGTAAGGGAATGAGCCCAGAGGAAGGGATGAGACCCTGGAGAAGACTGCTGTCTAAAGATGGGGGCTCTGGCGGCAGACGGGCCGTTAGAAAGCGGCCGGACGGGCCGTTAGAAAGCAGGCAGATAGGCCATTAGAAAGCTGCCAGCCAAAGTCCTTAGCTTATCAGAATAGAAACCAAGCCATAGTAGAGGGAGGTGTGACTCGGCTCACGCTCCCCAGAGAAGCAGGGCCCAAGAGACGGATCCCAGTTCCATGCTCTCTCCACTATCCTCATACAACTCCCCACTGTCTTAATTCTGCTCCTTCAATGCTTGTTCTTTCTGAAATAACCCTCCAGATCCACTAAATGGATGTGATATAAATAGAGACATGGCTAAAGACAGAGACTCCGAGAGATAGAGATGGAGAGATGATAGAAATGGAGATAGTCAATCAACATCTATTAGGCACCGACTATGTATGGGGCAGAGTGTCCACTCTGGAGGCAGAAGATCTCATGCCCTGAGTTCAAATCTGACCTTACTATCCGAGTGATCCGAGGCTAGTCACTGTTGGTCTCAGTTTCCTCACCTGTAAGATGAGCTAGAGAAAGAAATGGCCAACCACTCTAGTATGAGGGGCCACAGAGACTGCACAACAACAAAAATGTACCAGGCATTCTGCTAAGTGCCAGGGGTAAAAAGGCAAAGGATGAGCCCCTTCCTCGAAGAGATCAAAAAAAGGCAACACATAGAAAAAAACTGAAGTCAATAATGAGCAACGGGGCAGAGGGAAGGGAAGAGGAATGACGAGATCCCGGTCTTCAGTGAGGGTCTAGGAAGATCCTCTCTGCTGTCCCCCCCCATCTTCTCCATTCACAAAGTGAAGGTAGGGCCGGGAAAGACTGGGATGAGGAGATCACATATGTGCTCATTGTCTTGGGGACAGGAATTGTGTCTTTTGCCTTTCCTTGTATCTTTGGTGCGGTACCGGTGCCCAACGTAGAGCAAGGACGCAATGCAGGTCCGTTGCCTGACTGGAGTAGCTGCATCGGCCACGTTCTTCAGGAGAGAGCTGGAGATCAATCAAAGGCCAAGGTTAGAGAGAATCTCAGCTTCAAGACTTTGGAGAAGATCATCAGATCTGAAAGGGATCTTAAGATGGAGAATATGGAAGCTTAAAGGGAGACAACGTGTCAGCCGCTAAGACACTGGAGTCAGTTGAATGAGAGCCAGGAAAGGCAGTGGATCACAGAACAAAGACTCCAAGGGCCAGGAAAGAACTGGAAATAGCCGGATCTGGCTAAGAGATCATTTTGAACAACCGTGACTTTTCAGATGAAACAGACTGTGGAATTATAAGGAAACGGCTTTTTGTGGTAGGGAGCCAGAAGAAATCAAGAAAAAAAAAGAGATTTGATCCAAAGACAACAAACTGTGTCAATTAAAAAATATGTCCATGCATTTGACAAATATGAGTTTATGGTGTAAGAAAGCCAAGGTCAGCTGGGACTAAAGATTTTTGTCTTTCCCTTGGGGGACTCTTGTGGTCTTTTCAATTAAAAAAGGTTGTTGGCAGGCTTCCTCACAACTTTCCAGGTACTGGGAGTGGGAGCAAGATGGAGACGTACACTTAGTTCTTTGGATTGGATCCCTGGACACTGCAGCTGTCGGGACCTCACACGTCACGTTACCTGGCAATTAGTGATGCTGAATGAATCAGTGTTGAGTGAGTGTGTGAGCGGGTGGTTCTGGCAGAGCTGCGGGAAATCAGGTACACACTCATCTGCTTCTGGAGAGAATGGAAGCTTATAAAAATTTTTTCAGGGTAGGGTCTAGTGGTAAAGAATATATGTCATAAAAGTAACGGTATTCTTTACATCACTAACTCCACTGTTGGTAACACCCCCTGAACATCTCATTTAGAAGGAAGCTATATTGGTTTGAAAATTTTCATGGCAACATTAGCAGTGACTGCATAAAGGATAACAAAAATGGAAATGACGGAAATGTGCAACAATGGGACAGGTTAAATAATGCAGGGGAATATATTCATGCTCTTTCAGCCACACTCTTATAAATGGGCCTCCCTGCCCCAGACTCAGACTCCTAGGCCACCAGTCCTTGTGAGAACTGCTCCTTCTTCCACAAAATGCCCTTTCAGGGATAGCGTGGGGACCATAACGTGGTTTTAGGTCAATCTCTGTGGACTGTGCGTAGCCAGATAATCATGACACATCTCATCCTTCCCTGATGCTATCAGAGGGACTGCTCAGAGAGCAGGGAAACTTCCTGCTCTTTGTCTTTCTCCCCTGGCCGTGCCAGCCCTCCCACGTGCCTCGGTCACTATGAGTCCTTGTTATCACCTCTTGGATTCTTACACTAAGGCTTCTTCCCTCAGCATTTCCTGCTGTCCCTCTCTGAGACTGGGGGCAATTCTCTTGTTTCTACGTGGACCTTCCTATAACCACTAAGGCCCTCTCACCTAGTCCTTGGCACTCAGCAGAGAGGGGAGGGGGCAGAATTTGGCTGTCCCTTTGTACTCTGGTCGTCTCTGCCTCCCAGGTTCTCCACCCAAGCCTCAGCCCACATTTCTCATTGAATACCTCCACTGGACGATCTGCCAACACCTCTGTGCCTCCATTTCCCCCATGTCTCACCTCCCCATTAATTTTTCTGTTGCTAACACCACCATTTTCCCAGTCCCTTGGATCTGTGAAGCATGAGGGTCATTATCGACTCGTACCCACCACATCCATCAGCTGCCAACTTATGCTGATTTTACCTCCCTGATGTCTCCTGAATTTGTCCTCTCCTCCAATAACACTAGTCTAAACCCTCACTGTTACTCATGAATCATGGGTTTAGAGCAAAAAACTCTTCTATTTCAACATATTTAATTTGTAGATGAGGAAACTGAGGCTCTGTGAGGTGATCTGATTGCCCAAGACTACACAGCTACACAGTGGCTAAGCTGGGTCTGGAACCTAGGTCCCCATAGTCTTTTCATGGTGTACCATCCCTCTTCCTAGCCAGATGCCTCCAGCCACTGCTTTTTCAACCCATCCAACACACTATTACCCACGTGATCTTCCTAAAGCCCAGATCTGACTGTGTTATTTCCCACTGCTCAGAAATACTACTTTCTTACTGTTCCTTTCCTTTTCTTTACATCTTCCACAATCTGGCTCAGCCCCATCTTTTCACATGTTCCGACTCCCCTCATGTCCCTTTGTTGCAACCCAATTAGATAATTAGTAGAGTCTTAAGTCCATCTTCACTTCTATTTTCTTACCGCTAAGTCCTTTCTTGAGTCAATCTCTCTAGCTGGAAACGCTCTCCTTTCATGTGTGTTTCCTGAAATCCTTCACTTTCCTCAAATATTAGCTCAGCTCCTTCCTTCTAATGCACAACATTCTTCTCTCCAGAAGGAAGCATTATCTTCCTCAAAATTTCCTAGATTACCTTCTCTCTCTTTTGTTCCTGCCACATCCTACCTGACATTATATATTTCTATGGAGAAATATGGGCAGCTAGGTGGTGCCAGAATGCCCAGAAAGCCAGGGTCTGGATTTGGGAAGTCTTATTTTCTTGAGTTCAAATGCAGCCTTAGACCATTACTAGCAGTGTGATCCTGGGCAAGTCACTTCACCCTGTTTGCCTCAGTCCCTCATCTATAAAATGAGATGGACAAGGAAATGGCAAATCATTCCAGAATCTCTGCCAGTGATGCAATCCCCAAATGAAGTCATGAAGAGTCAGACTACAATGATTGAATCCATGCATGTTTAGCTTTCTCCCTGTTTCCAATAAATACAGGCTCCTTGAGCACACAGCCACTTTCATAGATTCTCTGAGATAGAAGGGAGCTCAGAGGCTATCTAATCTGGCCATTATTTGAACAAGAATCCATAGCAGACCATAGCAGACAAGTGGTCATCCACTCTTTGTCTGCACACCTTTGGGGAGAGGAAAACCTCTTCCTCCTGAGGTAGCCCATTTCACTTTTAGATAGTACTGATGGTTAGAAATCTCTTTTAAAATGAAGAATAAATGTGTGTACAGCAGCTCCTAATTCCTCTCTCTAGGATCACAAAAAACAAGTCCAAAGTCTTCTTCCACATTTCAGTCCTTCAGACATGTGAAGAAATATATTTTGCCTTCCCTAAGTTTTCTCAGCTCTGAATTAAACCATATAATTAGGGCTTAAGATATATTTTATTTCCATAATTCCATAATAACAAATAGCACCATTCTTTGCACACAGTAGGTACTTAGTCCATGGTTATTAAATTGCATGAGCCATCAGAGAAGTTCAAGAGAAAGTATAGAATAGTGAATAGAACACTGGCCCCAGAATTACAGAGAGCAGACTCTAAATCCTGCAGTTTTGTGAGCAGGAGCATGGCATTGGACCTTGGAGCATGGCATTGGACCTTGGAGCATGTTGGTGAAGGGAGTTTTTATAACAGGTGTTCTCTTGAATGAAATCATAGGTCAGAATTAAAAAAAAAAGGAAAATGGAAAAGGTATAATATATTTCAGCAGTGTACAAAACATATTGGAATAATAGTTCCTGAAGATATTAACATTGTTATTATTATTTTCTTTTTTCTCATTTTATATTCAGTTGGGTCCTGATAGAAATGGTCCTGGGACACATTACTATAGTTTTTCAAGTAAAAAAGAAAAAAAACTTTATGTAACTGAATTAAAACAAATAGGAATGCAATTGTTCAGTAATGAAGAGAGTCAGCTACACCCAGAAACAGAACACTGGGAAATGAGTGTGGATCACAACATAGCATTCTCATTCTTTCTGTTGTTGTTTGCTTGCATTTTTGTTTTCCTTCTCATGTTTTTTTCTTTTTTTCTAGATCTTATTTTTCTTGTGGAGCAAGAGAATTGTATTAATATGTATGCATATATTGTATTTAACATATACTTTAACATATTTAACATATATTGATTTACTTGCCATCTAGGGGAGGAGGTGGAGGGAAGGAGGGGAAAAGTTAGAACGGAAGGTCTTGCAAAGGTCAGTGTTGAAAAATTACCTATGCATGTGTTTTGTTAATAAAAAGCTATAATAAAACAAATAGGAATGTAAGCTCATCTTTGATAGAGTCACTGGAAGAATTTTCCATACAACTCCAGCAGTAGACAAGATGGCAGGGATGATCGACACTTCATCCTCTTCTCATCTGTCTTTGCTTTCTTCAGCTAAGTCACCATATTTTTAGAGTTTTCTATTCCACATAATTTTGACGTTGTGGATATTATTATTGCTGCTGGCATAAAATATAATTGCTATTCTAAAACTCAAAACCACACTGAGGAATTCTGTATTGAACATCAGCTCCATCTCCCAAACCATATTGGTTAATAAGTAAATTTATCCTACTTTTATTAGATTCATTATAAACTGTTTTGCAAAGACCCCCCCCCCCACCGCCACTTAGGAGCCATTTCATGGGAGAGATCTCATCAATCTGGATGCTGCCTTCTACTCATCCAAATCATGCTCTCTCCATACTTCATTCCACTGTCTTCCTGAACTGACATAGCAAAAACATCAGCAAGTTCTTCTGGAGATGGACCCGTTCACATTTAGCAAAGTTCAGTGTATCGCTGTTCAGATTGCTTATATTAAGACTTAAGTTCTGTCCCAAAGTGTCTGGTAGTGAATAGCGAGTGGATCTTGCCTCGCTGCTATAATATGGCTGCCTCATTGTTAGTAACAGAGTAACAATACAAACACCTTATGCTTATAATTTCAAAATAAATCAATCATTCAGGTGAAAAGAATAGATGGAAAAGGGCACAGCAGATCCCAAGTTACTCCCTTTTGGTTACATGAGAATTCCTCACCTTTTTGTCAGTCTATGTACCCTTCACAGAATAAGATATTTTTAAAATTAATAATCTCATGAAACACTAAATTTCATGTAGAGGTGAGTGGAAATAGGATGTATTTTCCCCCTCACATGAGGGTTCATGGGTCCCAGATTTAAAACCTCTGGAGGAAAGCATCAAATTTCCCCAACATTCATCTGTTTTCCTCTCCAGCTTTGTAACTAGATTCTCCTCTGTTATCATGAAGCCGTTGCTGTTTCCAAATTTCCTTCAGGAAACTGTATCTCCGCCCACGATCCTGGGTACCCCAATTCTAATTATGACTCGGCACTGATGAGGTGACAAGCCCTTCAACCCAACCTGATTTATTGGAAGTATCTCAGGAATACGAATATGCCCAAAGCAGTATCTTTTCTCGGCTGACAGGAGCTAATGAAATGTATTCAGACTCCTTCCCGGATCAGGCTGTCCCTCAGCATTATATTTCTTAATCATTCTCTATTACAGTGTGAGCTATAAACACTAACATCTGAGCACTGGACTGTGAGGGAGGACACTTAGCCTTTAGTCCTGTTTCTGCCACTTACCCCTTGAGTGACCCTGAAGCCTTAGTTCCCTCTTCCGTAAAAATGGTCTCTCAGATCATGTCCAGCTCTACTTTTGTCCCCTTTTGGTTTTGATACTTTTGGTTCTTTGGGTCTTTCCAGGGTTTCCAGCTCTAACACTCTGAGTTTTATTTTCTAAGAACCCTTCTAGCTCATGCATTCATAATTCTACATCCTAAGGGCCCTTATAGCTCTAACTTTCCTGGATCTAAATCATGATGGAAGTGCTCAGGCCATTCCTCCCATCTAGAATACATTCTTGCCTTCACCCCCCAAAATTTGACCCCATCTCCCCCTATAATAATACTTCTCCCTCATCAAATGTCCCCATGTTAAATGATGCCTTTTTTATGTGGTCTTGTCTAATCTATCTTATTCCAATGCAGACATACCCCCTCTCCTCTAAATTTCAGTAGCCCTTATTGCTAATATTCTTCATATCACATTTAGAATAAGCAGACTTGGAATATTATCATCTGCTTCTCTTATTGTCCTAGCTAGATTATAAGCTCGTCAAGGACAGGAACCGTGTCTTATATTTATCTGCAAATATAATAAGTTTTGCAGCTCAAATTGTTCTAGTGCTTTACATTTTTAAAAGTACTTTCTTCTAAATGTCCCTGTGAGGTTGGCTCTTGTACCAGGCTAGGCCACGATGGAGTGGTGGATCCAGGCTTTGAATCCAGGTCTTCATTTCACCATAAGTCACCTCTCTCTACATATGCAGCTGGCCCTAAAGCAGTGTTTCAGTAAAACAGGGAATATTTGAGTTGGACTCCCTACTGTAACCCTTCTCATTTCAAAAATTAGGTGAAAGGAAAAGGAAAAGAAAAAGGAGGGGAGAGAAGAAGAGGCCGGTTTTAAAGTACATCAGTCTCTGCAGCATTCAGAATAATCAGATGAGGGATGAAGCTACTTTTATTAAAAGCAAGTTTCTGAAGGCAAGTGGTAGGTAGGATGGGCTACCGTTTATAAAGTAGGGTGAGAGACTTTACAGACACAATGAGATGGCAGCAAGGGGAGAGACAGTCTAGAAGTTCTATAATAAGCAAAATGTTTTTTTTCCGGAAACCAATACTGCTAAATGCTGTCATGGAGTTATTTCTAAGAGCCTTCCAAAACACATACTTATTGTGAGGAATTCAGAATTGAATACTTGGTAATTAAATAGAGCTTAAGACATTTCCACATGCCATGGGAAGAAATGTGTCAAAAAAAAAAAAAAAGAAATTTCAAATAGAATAAGCTTTCATATGGCTTCTACCCAACTCCTTTCCCATTGGTAGGACAGTGAGCAAAATTATTGAATCATTTGACATTTATCCACTGTTTGCTCTGCACTGTGCTAAAAGTCAGGTGGATAGGATGGAGTGAAAAATCAAAATGTGCCCTGAACACTCTTATTATTATTATATAATTTTTAAGGTAGCAGGGACCCCAGAAATCATTTGGCCTAACCTCATTCCATCACCATTTTATAGAAAAAGGACATTTAGGGCCAAAGAGGAAGTGAGATGTCCAAAGTTACAAGAGTAAGAAGTGTGAGAAGTGGGATCCACAATTCAGACTCCAAATCCATCATGCTTTCCAGGATAACGAAGTCTCACAGAGCTCACAATTCTACTTACAGAGCTCCTGAAGAGTTGCAATGTGTGGAAGGTGTCCTAACTGTGTTAGTGCAGAATTAAGCTTTCATAATTCTAAGCTGTGTTTAGATTTGGGGACACCCTGCATTTTCCATACAAAGAAGACTGTACAAGTTGCTGACAGATCTACAGATTTAGAGCTGAAAGAAGCTCTAGAGTGTTGGAATAGTGAATTAAGCGTGTGATAGAGGCCAGGTGGAGAGAATTCGATATGAACTCCAAATTGTATTGATCAGAGAGACAAATATATAGATATAGATATACATATATATAGATATTCCTCCAATGCTTATAGGCTTAATACAAAATGTACTCTCTGATGTTCCAATACTTTTTCTAAGAAGCATGATCTCATAAGACGTAAATGATTAAGCCCTAATCTTGGTTACTTTGACAGAGATGTAAATAGTTGAGATGCACATCAGAGTAAACTTATCATATCAAGTGTCCTCAAGAACCTTTCTCCCAAATGCCTTTGCTCTCCATTGTGGACTGTTTTTCCTGTCCTAAGATCAAAAGTAAGTCTTTGATCCATTGTATAGTAGTTTTATATTTTGCTTCAGTTGCTAGATTTCTAATCATTATATTAACAGGTATGTCTCTGCTATTTCATAAGAAGAGGGAGGTTGGTGAGTCAAGTTATTATAAGATTCAAGACCTGGGATGGATTCTTTCCTCCTGGTCCTCTACACTACAGATCACGTAGTACTACTGCATCTTCCACGTACACAGACTGATACCCTACGAGGACTAATAAGGTGCCCACAGTCATAAGTTGTAAGGAGCAGAGCCAGGCTTCAGACCTAAGTCTTCTCGTTCCAAGTCCCATAATTTTTCTTACTTTTTTGAGTTGAGAAAAACAAAATTTCCAAAGAAATAATGATCAAAAACTTTATGTTTATGTGTAATGTATCTTCAGAAAAAGTGTTGGGAAGAGCAAACATAGGTGAAAAAAGGCAAAAACACAGGCAAACCAAAGTGAATATATCATAAGATAGGAAATAACAGATTATGTATGTGGAGTTAATTGGAATAAATAGCCTCTGTGCTGTAAGACTATCAAAAAATTAAAAAAAAAACTTAAACTGAACTTCAAATTAAAAGAAAAATTAAACCACATGAAACAAATGCTCCAAATAAGTAATAATAAGAGAAATACAAAAACAATTCTTCCTTTCTCTTTCACTCTCATCAAATCAAATGACCAAAAATGACAAAAAAAGAAATGGCCCATGTGGGCAGGGCTTTGAGAAGTCAGAATGCTGATAGCATTGTGGTGCCATGTTCTGAAAAGCCATTTGGAACAGCACTCCCAAAGTCTTAACACTGTCCTTCCTCTTCAATCCAGCTTTATTACTTTTTAGACTTGTAACTCCAAAGGAGACAATTAGGTGACCCAGTGGAGAGAACTGTAGGCTTGAAATCAGGAAGAATTAATGTCAAATCTGACCTCAGATACTTCCTAGTTGTGTGACCCTGGGTAAGCCACTTAAATCTTTTTGCTTCAGTTTCCTCATCTGTAAAATGAGCTGAAGAAAGAAATGACAAACTAGTTCAGTAGGTCTGCCAAGTAAACCTTAAATGGGGGTTTACAAGAGTGAAAAACAACTACTCCCAAAGAGATAAAGGGAAGATGGAAAGGGTACATGTATCTAAAAACACTTGATAGCAGAACTTCAGATGGCAACAAAGAAGATCCCCAATTACTAACAAATGACTAGAGAGATTGTGGTGGGTAAATGTAATGGAATTAACAATAATAATAGCTCCTATTTACATAATGTATTAAGGCTGGAGAAGTGCTTATCCATTATTGTCTCATTTGGACTTCACAATGCTAGGACGTAGGTATTGGGGTCATTGGCAGTGAAGCAAAAAGAGAGGTTAGGTGACTTGCCCAGGTTTGCACAACTAGTGAGTATGTGAGGCTCCTTTTGAACACAGGTCTTCCTGACTCCTGAGTCCACTGCTCTTACTGTCATACCAACTATGGATTCAGAGAATCCAAGGACAACTTGTGCAAACCGATGCGAACCGGACGAAGGGAGAGGAACTAAGGAACTCATACAACCCATCAACATCAACAGTCTCAGTGCCAGAGAATGCCAGTCGCCTTTGCTAGCTCACCCTCCATAGCACTGCCCCCACTGAAGTGCGCTCCAACGTCTCATTCTAGGGCTTCTCTTCCACATGTTCTCGGAGACCTCATTACTCCCATAGTTTTATGACTGTCTCCATGCAGATGACTCATAGACACATACATTATTGTACACACATATATGTCTTGGGCCATCTGTACTTATTTGTGTATATCTCTATGTGACATAGAGACAGACATGTCTCCAGCCCCAGGCACTTACCTTAGCAGCTTTGGTGTCACATGGCAATTGTCAGTTGAACATTTCAAACTGGACTTGTCCCAATGAGATCTCAATCACAGAACTTACTGTCTTTCCCCCCAAATTTCCCACCTTTTTTCAAACTCCCCTGATTGTCCTGCAGGCACTTCCAGCGTTCCAATTCCCCAGGCAGTTAATCTTGGTATCAAACTCAGCTCCTCCCTTTCCTCAGCCCACATATCCCATCACTGCCTTCACTGACTCTCCAACACTCAGTCCTTTCTCTTCAGGCACACGGCTTTTTCCTTCGTTCAGACCCTCATCAAATCTTGCCAAGATGATTTCAAGAGCTTCTTAATCGGTCTCTCACTATTCATTTTGTACTCTGCTGCCAACATAATTGTCTTACGTACACACCTGATCATGTAAACCCCACTCAACCAGCTCCAGGTTAGAAGGAAGTATAAGCTCCCCTTTACAAACCCAATTCATCTTTGCAGCTTCACTGAACATTATGACCCCTTCCCAAGTCTGCCATCCGGACATACTTTTCTTTCCTCTGTTCCTCAAATACAACCCTCCCTTTCTCATTTCTTTACCTGTACTTCATCAAGTCTCTAGTATTATCTTTTTTGCTCATTTTTTTCCTGATTCCTGTTCTCCTCTCCTTACCTCCTATAGATCTCCCCACTCTGAAATTAACTTGTATTTAAGTGTTTTTTATATTTTTGAATTTGTTCTGTTCATATTTAAGTTATGTATATATGGAGGGAAGCAGGGAGAGAGGGAGAGAGAGAGAGAGAGTGAGGGGAGGAGGGAGAGAGAGAGAAAGAAAGAGAGAGAAGAGAAGAAAAGAGAAGAAAAAAGAAAAGAAAAGAAAAGAGGTTAGAATAATATGTGGCACATGGTTGTACCTTAATAAATACTTGTTGTATCACCCATTGAAATGTAACCTTCAAGAGAAACAATACATGCAAAAGAAAAGCAATTTGGTAATGCATCTACGATGGCCTATTTCATCATTAGTGATATAGGAGCCACTACATTTGGCCCCAAGTACTTCACTTTCATATATGCTATCTGTCTGAGCCCATTCCTGACTTCAGGTGTGGCATCCTGTCCACTGTACCACCTAACTGCTCTGTGAGAAAGTAAAAATGACATCTAAGAAGTACAAGTCAGGAAGAAGGGCTGGACCAGACCAAAAAAATCATTGTAGGAGGTGGTGAATTTTGGAAAACATCAAGGAACTATTTCACAATGTATCTTAAGAATAGGGAAACACTAGGAAGGTGAAAAAATTCATGAATGGCACCATTGTCCCAGAAGATCAGTAACTGCCAGTTGATATTCCTATGTCCTCATTTTTATAAAGTCTTTATGAGAATGATCTACACGTGTTTTCAAGGATGCTCTGATGAAACCACATGAATGCAACAGGCAACTTATTCTCTGGAGAAGACTGCATTTTTACAGTTATACAAACAACCAAAATAAACAGCAAAGAGATCCTGCTGTTCTGAGTGTTTGCTGGATTTTTGGAAGGCACTTTAAAAAAGAAAAGCCTCAGGAATGTTCCTCCAATAAATAATCTCTGGCATATGGTAAGCTCATACAAAATTCCTTGATATAAGCAACCAGAGACAACTGTTGTTCAAAAACCCTCTGACTTTCCATAAATAAAGATATAATTATAAACAATAAAGGTAAGCATAAAATAGAAAATTACATAATCATCCTAGGTCTTCTCCACTGTCACATTGTTGGCCTGCAGAATCCAATGTAGATGGGTTCCATTAACTCCTGATATTACGTTAATTATATACACCAGGCTCTAGGACATTATAGAACCACCTTAATGAGATTATTCAACCATTATTCAACTTTTTTTTTTTGGCAATTCAATTGGAGTTTTGTTACCCAGGATTACATAGCTAATAAGTGTTAAGTGTCTGAGGCCATATTTGAACTCAGGTTCTCCTGACGTCAGAGCTGGTGCTCTATCCACTGCACCATCTAGCTGCCCCAAACTTATCTTTTAAAAATATTTTTTCCTGGCAAAATGATATGGTTGCATATTTTGAAATATTCTATTCTCCAAAGAATCAAAGTTGTGGATGCCCCACAAAATAATGGATAAATGAATTATAGTTATAAATAGAGGATAATGTATAGACAATGATGACCCATGTATAACAAGTTATATAAGGTCTACGAGAGAGAAAATAAATAATCAGAAAAGGAGGTTGTCCAATCAAGCAAGAATATGAAATGATAGACTGACAGATCAGATATTATATACAAAACACCAACAGCTTTAAGCAAAGGCTTCTAGTATGTTGAGTGGGTCTTTTATAGAAGATCAATGGATGAGAATGATATGAAATGAAAAGACATAGTGATTCATCATATGTATCATTGGAGTAAAAGAGACTACTTTTAGAAGCTGATCAGAGAAGAAAAGGAGGAAAGCCTAAACTGAGGAAATATGGCTTGGACTTCCAGTGACCCTACTGGTCTATGGAAGGAATGCTGGGCATTTTCTTTCCTTGCTTTATATCCTCTCTCTTCATGATCTCATCAGCTCCCATGAGTTCAATTATCTCTAAGCAAAAGTGCCAGATTTTGCCATCCAGCTCTAATATCTCTCAAGAGCTCCAGGATTGTGTTATGAATTTCCTACGGGCATCTCCACCTAGATACCTTCCAAGCATGTCAAAGTCACCATATCCAAGAACTCATTATCCTTCCTCAAAAGACCATCCATCTTTCTAACTTTCCTATTTCTGCCAAAGGTATCACCAACCCTTCTAGTTCTATGAGATCTGCAGCTTGGTATCATCCTCAACTCCTCCCTCTTCCTCATCAAGAAAATTCAATCAGTTGCCAAATCTACTTGAATTGTCTCTTTCTAACATTTCTCTCTCTATTCACATGGTTATAAATTCACCCTTCACCACTTCCTGCCATTACTCCTCTATACGAGATGGACAAATTATGTGGGTCATAACAGCTGGCAAAACTCCTAAGCCACCCAAACTAGATTAAAATGCAACTGGGAAATGCTTAATAAAATAAATAAAAGCATAAGAGGATGTGCTAAATGTTGGTTTTCTAGGTCCAGTTCCAAATAGCAGGGATCTCTCTGTTTGAGTTTGACCCTGCTCCATTACACAGCTCAAGCACCTTTCAGCCACTTGCCCATTCCAGAAGTTTATTGCCTAATACAAGCTTCTCTGACATTTAAAGTCCTTCACAGTTAGACTCCAGTCAGTCTGTTAATAAACATTTATTAAGCACTTATTATGTGTGGGTTTTGTGCAAAGTACCAGGGTCATAAAAGTCAAACCATTGTTATAGCTCACATTCTAATGTGACAGCATGTAAATAACTCTATACTGACAAGATATGTACAATATAAAGGAAAGTTAAGCTTACAGGGAAGGTGCTAGCCGTGGGGACACTGGACAGCTCCTTGATAGTAAATAGAGTTTGAGTGGAGTCCTGAAGGAGGTGAATGAAGGCAAAGAGGGATGAGGTCAAGGATTCCAGGCATGGGTACAAGCAGGTAAAGCTAAGGAAGGAGCAGATGATGTGTCATCTGTCCAGAATGATTTCATGTTGTCCCCCTGAGCAAAACTGAGCTATTTCCCGTTCTTCACGCCATCTTCCACGTCCATGTTTTAGCAAAGACTATCTCCCTTACATGGAATACCCTCATCCTGGGCCTCCATATCTCAGAATCCAAAGAGGGAACCCTTGCTAAATGTTTACTGAATAAATGAATTCATTGAAACAAGAAAAGACAGGTTTGTTTTGTTTATACACACCCCCATGCCTGTATACATATATGTATACACACATAACATACATATGTGTATATACACATATGAATATATACATACACATATACACATACATATGTACATCTAAACAGACATTTGGACTTCTAGGGAAAGTTAAATTATCCAATTCAGCAGGGAGAAAAATAAGGTATACATGAAATAGGAGAGTATGAGATAAGTCTGGGGGTAGACTGAAGCCAAACTGTGAAAGGCCATGTCTGCAAAACTGTAATCCATATTTCTATTAACACTTTGAGGTTTACAGAGCATTCTCAAGCACCTCTGTGAGCCAGGTGGCACCTGCTGCATTTCCCTCATTTCTCAGAGGAAAAATGAGATGAAGTCACACACCTGGTTATTGTACAAAGTCCAATGGGCTTTCCACAAAAACTCTGCCCTCCGCCTTTTAGAGTACAAATCCCTTTCGAGATACTACCTAGATGCATGTGACTCTTAGCATACACACAAGTATTAGCTTTGATTTTTGCAATGTCCTTCAATTCTGGCTCTGTAAAAAGAGAACTCATATAAGTATCTTCCCTTTCCTACTTTACCCCAGGATTGCCCCTATGGTGAGCCCCATGACCTATGCAAGACATGTCTGATCTATCCGCCCCACCTGCCTTTCACAAATTTATCAGGAAAGTCTGAGAAAACTCAGAACAATGCATAATTAGGGCTCATCCCAAATGAACCCAGCTCCAAAAATAGGGTCTTCCCACTGACAATGGTGTTTCCACCAAAGCTCTATTTAAAGATTACAGGGGAAATTTATTTCAGTAAGAACATTACAAATTAAAATACAAGCTGCAGTTGCTACATCCTATAAATTCTCCCTCCAAGATAGCTTATTCTCACATCTGCCTTCTCCTCTCTGCTTCACTCTCTCTACCATCCAGCCCAAGAAGTCCATCAGCTGCCATTTTCTTCTGGCCACTGGTACTCCCCCATCTCTCTGCAGGCACACAGGCTATCTCTCCAGCCTTGAATTTCCATGTTCTGTAACTCTTTTTATTGAAATTCTTCTCTTGAAGTTCTTCACTCTACCATGAAGCCTTCCCTGCTATCCCCTTGGAAGTGAGCTTTTCTTCTTCAAAAAATCCATGCAGTACTTTTCTGGGTTCTTAGTGGTAACATAAAAATTACCCTTTTAGATTAGGCATCCTTAACCTTTTTGTGTTATAGACCTCTTTTACAGTGTGGTGAAACTATGGCCCCCTTGTCAGAATAACATTTTTAATTGCATCAAATAAAATACAGATTACAAAGGAAGGTATGTATTGAATTATATACTCTTTATCCAAAGAGTACAAAAACAAATCTCTGGTCCCCCTTCAGTTAAGTAAGATTTCTGCTTTAGAATCCAAGCTCACTGAAGGCACAGACCATGCTGTTTTCATCCCTGTATCCCACTTTATTTTGTACATATCAAGTATTTAATACATCTGCTTGTTGTATGTTGAGATAACCTCAAGAGGTCTGGCAAAGTAAAAGGAGCATTGGGTTTGGAGTCTAAAAGATTTGGGTTCGATTGTATACAATAACAACAAAATTATGTGATGATCAACTGCAATAGACTTGGTTCTTCTCAGCAATGTGGAGATTCCAGAAATGCCAAGTTAAAATAACACTCTCCAGGAAACTTTCCATGATTCTTCCTAGCTAGAAACTAGGGGTTTCCTTCTTGAACCCCAAGAGAGTACTTTATACTATTTCTTCTATTCCTATCTCATCTGTTCTCTGACATCATAGTTTTTTAACCTTGTGCTGTCTCCCCTATTAGATGGTAAGCACCCTGATGGCATCTGTCCACTTTGGAGAACAAGATGTCCCCCTTCTCATCCAACTGTATGAGCTGTTCCATGGCTTACTGACAGGGAACCATTACTGGCAGTAAATGTTGGGACCAAAGCTCTAAAAATCCAAGGTTTCACTCCAGAGGGGTGAGCCTAGTTTTCTGTGTGATTCTTGGGAAGAAATGTCTCAGTGTCTACACTGATCCAGGAACTTAAAATTTTTTTCTGTCTATAGAAGCACTAAAAAAATCTTAAATTTAAAATTAATGATGATAAGGAAAGAAGACATTGGGTAATACATTTGGAGTCAGAAGACCTAGATTCAAATCCTTAGTCTGCTGTGATTTTATCATGAAGTAAGTGGCTGTGGGCAAGTTATTTCCTTTCTCTGGGCTTCAGGACATGTGTACAACATGGGAACTGGCCAAGATGATCTTGAATGTCCATTCCAATTCTATGGATGCTGTGGACAAGTTGCCCTTCTTTATTACCATAAGCAGCTTTGTACTTCTGTGTCATTGCTCACGTCTCTTGTGGGAGGGATGTCCTTCTCATATCCCATCTTCACCTCCCTGTGAAACATCTGCCATCTCCCATGAAGCCCCAAAGTGGCAGAGGTAGCTCCATCATCTGAACTCATAGCTCTTTGAATTTCTCCTTGCACTTAGCATTTGATAGTTACTTTTGCATTGATCATATATGTGTGAACGATCCTATATACACAAAGATTACCAATCCATTGCCACACACACACACACACACACACACACACACACACACACTACAAATCCCATTTCCTCCCTATACTGGAAGGAGTTAGAACGGATGGATAAAAAGAACAAGGAGAGAAAGTGAAAGAGAAGACAATGAGGAAAAGCAGAGATAAAGGGCAGCCCTGAATGATCAGAGGCAAATATGCCCCAAATCCATACTGAAATCCCTACATTCATTCTTGCTGTTTCTTTCTTTTTTCAAGGACACAGTTGGGGAGGGGGGGTGTTGGGCTTACCAAGAGAGTGGTCCTCACCACGTGCCTACATTTCATAACGATTCGACAGTGATGCTTATAGCAAGAAGGCGATGCTCCAGCAGGCTGCAAGTGGCAGTGATTGACAGCAGCGGACTTCATCCGAAGCCACTGACGGTAACATTATTGTCAAGGCGGTCATTCTCGCCACCCTGGGAGCCGCCACCCTCCCCGTAATTGTATAATTCCAGCCCTGCTCAATATGCATTTTTGCTAGCCGCTGCTTTTCTGACATTGTTCCGCACGGGGCAGATTTAATTCCTGTTTCTTTTCAGCCAATGAAATCATCTTGTTGTCACCGGACAGACAGCCCGGGGCTGTCTTCTCGGCTCTCACCCCCTCCCTGCCCATGTGTCAGCCCACCGTGTCGTCTGGCTGAGACATGATTGATATCTCAACAGAGACACAAACATTTGCTGACATTGACCCCCACTGGAACTTTTCAAGGTGAATGGCTTCAAGCCCCCTTCCCCGTTCTGGCCCCAGATTCACACTTACAAAGCACTTACACATGATATTCAGAGTTCATGTTGATGTGGTGCCTTCTTGTCAAGCTGTTTTCCTCTCAAGGTAGCACAGGTATCATCCTCCTCATTTTAAAAAATGGTAAACTAAGGCTTGAAGACAGCAAACAACTTTGGATTGAAACCTGGGACTTCTGCCCAAGATTCCAATTCTTCTCAATTACATCTGGTTTGCTGACAGAAGATCAAGGCAGGACTTGTTTAATGTTAAATTACACCTTGGAAATCGTCAAATGCTACAGAGCTGGGCCTGAGTTTTATTGATTGTCTAGACTTAGTCATGATGGAAAAGAATTTTATAATGTAGGTAAAATTTAAGTGTCTCATGAACACTTTTTTTTTTTCAGAGCGCTATTTGTTAAATGCTTACCACCCAGCAGAATCCTTACTACAACGCAAATGGGAAATACACCACATTTAGAATAATATGACTGGATTCAAATCCCATAACTCTGCTAGGTACTAGTTGGTGTGATCTTGAAAAGACACTTCCAACTCTTTGGGTGCAAATCTCCTCATTTGTAGAATCTAAGAGTCCAGTAACATTACCCCCATGGTCCTTTCCAGCTCAAAATTTCAAAGCATTTATGTCTTGGTTTGATTCTCATTTAATTCTAAAAACATCCCTTCAATACAAGTATTATAGGCCCCTTTTTCAGATGGAAAACCTGAGGGCCAGAGAAAAATCACACGACTCAACTTAAATCTCAAGATATCATAGTGATTCAAATTCTGAAACAGATATTACTGAGTGTTGTCATTTTTCAGTCTGTTAGTGAATTCTTGGTAACCTTTATGAACCTGAAAATTTTAGATATTTCCTTAAATTCTTATATCCTAACCATGTAGATTTGCTAGTTTGAAGAGTCATTCAATTGTGAAGCAAAGGATATAGTCTAACAGGAAAAAAAATCTTAATCCAGGTTTTGTTTTGTTTTGTTTTGTTTTGTTTTTGAGGAAAATCAGTTGCCTTTCTTTTTTTTAGATGACACTGTTAAAAAAAGTTATTTATCCTATTAACACCATCACAAAAAGCTTCATAAACTCCTTCTTCTCTAAACAGCTAAACTCATCCATCCTTCGAGATTTAGTTCTTTCTCCCTTTTCCATACAGCCTTTCCAGGCTGTCATCGAAGTTCTCTGGCTTGTTTTTAATATATTGTATGCTTTATTATTGTTATCTCATATATATATATATATATATATGTACACATATATATGTATGTATGTGCCACATATATGTATACATGTAAATTTAATACTTATGCTGACTGGCATTTTCATTTACCTTTTCACAGGCATTAGGTCATAATCCCCTACTAAACTATCCTTTCCAAAGAAATAGCATAGTATTGTGGATAGAACTGACTTAGGCCTAGGAAGACTTGATTGGACTCAAGTGTTGCTTCTAACACATTCTAGCTTGAGGGCTCTGGGCAAGTCTCTGGAGCTCACATACTATGAAGTTTTGAAAAGTTTGCAGCCTGTAAGGATTGAAGGAATTTTATCATTTGGGAGTTCCTTGTATGGATGAAATCCCAGATCCAGTCCCTAGTCTACAAGAGCCTAGTCTACAAGATCCCAAAGGACCCAAGGAAATCTGAGTATCTCTGCTCGAGTCCCAATTAAATTGATTTGTGGTTTTGGGAAATTCCCTTTTCCTCTTTAAGCCTCAGTTTCCCCACTAGTAAAATTTATTTGTGAACTCCCTCCTATCCCTTTCATTCCCACTGGTCTCTTCTGTGTCTAATATTATCCATTCCACCTCTTCCTATTATTAGTCTGCTTTTGTCTCCTCGCCAAGGCCAACAGAACACACAACACCTAGTCAGTACTCAGTTCATCTTTGGTGGTTTGTATGCTCACTTGAATGGACATGGTTTGAAAATGACTTGGTCAGGCAGCAAAGAGGACAGTGGACAGAGCCCTGGCCCTCATGTCAACTGATCATGACCTCATATCCCATCTCAGACACTTAAAGAAGTGGGTGTTACTAGCCAAGTCACACAACTTCTGTCTGCTTCAGTTTCCTCATCTGTAAAATGGGAATAAGAAAAATAATAGCACTTATATCCAGGGTTGTCAGAAAGTTAATGAGATAATAGTATAAAAATTCTTTGCAAAGCTTAGGATGTTATAATTGCTAACTACTAGTACTTATTATGCCATTATTACTTGATGGAAAGAGTGATTATTTATGGTTGTGTAAGGGGACATTAGGGTGGATTGCCTAGAAAATAGGATTTGAGCTGGATTTCAAAGGCTGGGTTGGCTTCCAATGAGCAGAGTGGCAGGAAGGGGACAGGAGAGGACAAGCATTCTGGGAATTAAAGACTGCATCAAGAAAATGCTTTCATCTCACCCCAGGGAAGTTAATTCTTTCCTGTGAAAACACCCAGGATAATGACAAAATGGAGGAGTTAAACTAATGTTTACTCTGGAAACTGAAATATGAAGAGAGAAAGATAATATCCTCCTAACTTCCTTGCTACAGAAGTGACATCTTTACTGTGGTATGTGTGTACCTATGGATGAGCTCCTTCTCTCCCTGAACCCTACCACAAACAGATATAGGAGAAAGTACTAAGGATGCTCACTCTGGGCCCCAGAGAATGGCACTCATTTTTCAGAATACAGAAGAAGGAAGAGAAAGTTGACTATCCAAAATTGCCTAGAAGCCACTAAGTCTTTTCTTGCTTTGGAATAAATATAAAAGCCATATGATATTAACATTTGTAACATTCAAGTTCAGTTCTTATATATTTTTATTATTATTTCATCTTGGAGGCTCTTTAAGAGCTTGCTCATACCATCCCTGCTTTGCCTTAAAATCTATTCCAGTCAATCCCTACCTCCGGAGGAAGTCAAGCACACTTTGGCTGATCTTTTATGCATTTTGTCCCTGCTGAGCACCAACCACTCATCAGCAAGTCCCTCCTGCCTCCAAGGTCAATGAAAACATCGTTGACCTCTTTCTTTACCCATTGTTCCTAACAGTAGTAAGGGAAGAAGGACGATGCAGAAAATTGTTGTTCGATGCCAGGCCCATTATTGAAAATATCCGGGAATGCCAAGTTATTAATCTTTGATGCTTCTAGTCATTTTGTCCCATCATTTTTTCTCCAGATAAATTTTCTCTGGGATTGAAAATTGGTGTCATTTTATTCAGACAAACTTCACTGACAAAGCCATCATCTGTAGTTATTGATTCCTGAGGCAGACGAGTGTCTAATATATGAACGCTTAAAAATGGATCAATGCTTTCTCAAAAAAAGTTACTTTTGGTACTCAAATGGAATTGAGTAATTAGTGGGTATATCATTTCACTCTCCGAACTTCCATCTGCACTAACTCTTCTTGAAATTCAGTGAATTCATTTAATGTTCGTTGGAAGGAATCTTGGGATATAAACTTTGACATCAAGAAGGGAATTTAAATGCAAAGCTCTTTGGCAAGAAAAGGGAGACTTGGATGTTCCCAGGGCAGCTCAAGGTGATGAGGCTCCTTCTCTCCCTGAACCCTACCACAAACAGATATAGGAGAAAGTACTAAGGATGCTCACTCTGGGCCCCAGAGAATGGCACTCATTTTTCAGAATACAGAAGAAGGAAGAGAAAGTTGACTATCCAAAATTGCCTAGAAGCCACTAAGTCTTTTCTTGCTTTGGAATAAATATAAAAGCCATATGATATTAACATTTGTAACATTCAAGTTCAGTTCTTATATATTTTTATTATTATTTCATCTTGGAGGCTCTTTAAGAGCTTGCTCATACCATCCCTGCTTTGCCTTAAAATCTATTCCAGTCAATCCCTACCTCCGGAGGAAGTCAAGCACACTTTGGCTGATCTTTTATGCATTTTGTCCCTGCTGAGCACCAACCACTCATCAGCAAGTCCCTCCTGCCTCCAAGGTCAATGAAAACATCGTTGACCTCTTTCTTTACCCATTGTTCCTAACAGTAGTAAGGGAAGAAGGACGATGCAGAAAATTGTTGTTCGATGCCAGGCCCATTATTGAAAATATCCGGGAATGCCAAGTTATTAATCTTTGATGCTTCTAGTCATTTTGTCCCATCATTTTTTCTCCAGATAAATTTTCTCTGGGATTGAAAATTGGTGTCATTTTATTCAGACAAACTTCACTGACAAAGCCATCATCTGTAGTTATTGATTCCTGAGGCAGACGAGTGTCTAATATATGAACGCTTAAAAATGGATCAATGCTTTCTCAAAAAAAGTTACTTTTGGTACTCAAATGGAATTGAGTAATTAGTGGGTATATCATTTCACTCTCCGAACTTCCATCTGCACTAACTCTTCTTGAAATTCAGTGAATTCATTTAATGTTCGTTGGAAGGAATCTTGGGATATAAACTTTGACATCAAGAAGGGAATTTAAATGCAAAGCTCTTTGGCAAGAAAAGGGAGACTTGGATGTTCCCAGGGCAGCTCAAGGTGATGAGGCTCCTTCTCTCCCTGAACCCTACCACAAACAGATATAGGAGAAAGTACTAAGGATGCTCACTCTGGGCCCCAGAGAATGGCACTCATTTTTCAGAATACAGAAGAAGGGAGAGAAAGTTGACTATCCAAAATTGCCTAGAAGCCACTAAGTCTTTTCTTGCTTTGGAATAAATATAAAAGCCATATGATATTAATTAACTCATCTGGAGAAGTCATTGTTCAAATCAGTCCTCAGCAATGTTTGTTACAACTACAATTAAACTGGATTTTCATATGTAGGTTTGGTATTGAGCCTAAGGTAACATCCTAGGAAGAGACCAGGATTGCCTGGAGAAGGTTAGAACATTCCTCCAAAATAAAACAATCACTACCATTATTCTTCACGACAGCAACTCTTGGAATGCTCAAAGATGGCTAATAAGTCTCCACTAAGTCTTCCTTTCTCCTGGCTCAATATTCCTAGCTCCTTCAAAGCAATCTTCATTTGGCACATTGTCAAGTTCCTTCATTATCTCAGCTACTTCCTCTCCTGCTTATTAATGTCCTTTCAGAAAACAGCTGTGAAACCAAGAACATTGGAGGAAAGATTTATAATACACTTAAAAACCCAACTTTGCTCTTAGTCTACAAGACCCCTAACATCCCCACTGTGATAAGTGGTGGGCAGTTTACTCCAGAACTCTCATGTCAACTTGAATAGAATTGGCAATGTCTCTCCTGGACAAAGTAGATGGGGAAAGACAACGTGGTGGAGCATAAAGAACGCTAGACGAAGGTGCCAAAGATCCAGGTTTTATTTTTGGTTTAGATAATTCATTGGATTTTTTTTGAGTCCCAAATCTTCATATTTAAAAAACAAGTGGTTGGAATTTGTCTCTCAGATCTGTTCAGTCTCCAGCATTCTTTGGTCTAGGATTAATTGAGGTCACCTCTTGAAAGCATCTCGTTCCAGCTGCCTGAGAGGAAGTGGCTGGTGAGCTGGTTCCATCTACTCTCCCAGGCACAGTGATCCTCCTGTCTCTGGTGCTTCTCTCCTTCCCTCTCCCCCTGTGCAGAGGATGGTGTCAGTCAGTCAGGAGCCATCATTTTCTGCTCCTGCCCGGACTGTACGGCCCCAAGGGCGGAGTCCTTGCTCCCCACCTCTTCCTGCTTCCTTCTGGAACACTTCCCCTTCTGCTGTCTCTTTCAGTAGAAATCCCAGCACACACACACACACACTCACACACACACTCACACACGCAACCTGTCCATCTTGGGATTCTGTGTTACAAACCATATTTATCATACAGCACTACAGCTTTGGAGTTGGAAAGCCCCTTAGAAGTCATGAAGTCTATCCAACGCCCTTATTTGCAGAGGATGTGGTCCAGGGCTCACAGCAATCCCTGAATTTAAGCACAGTGCCCCAAATTTGGACCTCTCACCAAGTATATGAGTGCTGGAAATGAAGTGTTTGGGATGTGAATGTGAGCGCTCGTTTCGATAACAAAGATCAGTCAGACATTTGCAAGTTCTCATTGACTTTTCCATATAAACTGTTTTTTGCACAATTCCGCACACTTCTGGCAGATTTGAACTGCTAAACTCAGGGTGGGGATGAACCTATTGATTCAAGTCACAGTTCGTGTGCCCTCATAGAATCCCAGGTGTCTCAGGCACTTCAGGGGCAACCATGGTGATCCTTAATAAAGTGACCCTGTGGCAAGTTATACAGAACATGGTGGTTTCTAGCAGATTACAGTGCGTAGCCAATGTCTTTGGGATGCTGGAAGGTTCCTAACATTGAAGATTATTGAAGCAGGAAGAAATCTTGTGTGAGTTCAAGTCCTGCTTGGACACTTACTATCTATTGACCACAAAAGAACCACTTAAACTTGGTTCACCTCGGTCTCTTTGTCTGTAAAATATGGCGAATAATACTCTAGTACCCATCTCACAGGGTAGCCATCAGGCAAGACCATATGTATAAAATTCTTGGAAATGTTTAAATGTCAATAATTAGGATTATTCTTCTCTGAGACTCAAGTGCACCATTTTAAATGTAGGTACCAATGAATCCGTGTATCCTCTGCCTCAAGGACTGTTGTCAGCTTTTGAATTCATATTGAGATACAGCACAAAGTTGCAGTTTTGTCCATTTGGGGCGTACAGCATTCTAATTGTCAGGAGGCTTTTCCTTATAGCTTCTGGAAAGGCAAAGAATTATAGAAAATGTATTCTCAGGCTCAGGCATGAAATCGTACTCTAAAATTTAAAGCATTAATAAATCAAACTGTACTCAAGGGAATTCAGCCTGCGTTGTGTTTTTCCTCTCCAAGAAAGTTCTGCTGTAGCTGGTGAGGGGCTCTTAGTCCATGGAATTGTACAAATGTTATATGTGTATATATAAATATATATATGAAGCTATAGATTATCATATAATTATATAACTTATTAGTATATATAGGTGAACACTTAAAGTTCATCTAGCTCAGGGACTCAACTTTTTTAATGTCCTGTATCCCTTTGTTCATGCGGCGAAGCATGCAAACTCCTCAGAATAATGTCTTAGCTGCATAAGATAAATAGAAAGATTTACAAAGGAATCCAGCTATACTGAAATCATCAAAATAGAAATCATAAAACCAGTGGAGCACTCCAAGTTTTAGTGCCAATCTCGCCTTTAATTCATAGCACTTCAACTTCAGTGTCCTCCACAGTAAAAAATCGCAGACCAGACTAAGTGAGCACTCCAGCCCTTTCAAGGCCCCAGTGATCAATGCAGGTGAGAGCCTGCTGCATTTCAGAAGCAGACAGGAAAAAGAAAATCATGGGACAGTATTGGAAGATGGACCTCAGTGAGTCCAGGCAGGGCTATGCTGTCCAAGGAGACATGGTGGCAAATTTGGCTATTAAAAAAAAAAATTCTTAATTGTATTACTTGTCAGCGAGGACAAGTATTAAAAAAAGGTCTTTAAGCCTTTCTCCTCTGGGTGCCCTGTGGAGAGCATTTCAACATTCCCCAGACTGAGGACAGAAACATGAAGAGTGGCTGCCTTGTGACCATTCACCGCACCCATAATTCAGTCATTCCCTCTGGAAACTATTGTCCTTTCATCCTGAGTCGATGTGAAATAAGCAGACGCCGGGCTGCTAGGAAGCTCTGACTTCATTTCTTTGCTTTTACCAGTGCTGAAAATCCTGCATCGGACAAAGCCACGGATGAACTTGGGGCTTTGGAGCATCATATGAATAAATCATGGGCTGAGAATCTGTCCAAGGTGTCTGATTTCTGCTCCGCGACCTCCCTAACTTCAGAACTGGTAGATGAGGGTCAATTCCAGAACCAACGTGCCCACTCTTGCCACAGAAACTGATGCTCAGTGGTAGGTCTGGAGGGACCATCGTGATTATTAGAAAGGCAGCAGAATCCAAAGCAAAGAAGGCATAATCTTCCTCCTTCCTCCTCCTAAGGAGCTGAGACCCCAGCTTCGCCCATGTGTCCCGGACTCTCCAGGTCACCCTTGCTTCTCCCCGCCTTCATCTGTGCCCCTTTCTCAGGCACAAAGTCTGCAGTCCTTACCCCAGCTACAAGAACTCCTTACTCCGGCTCTGGGGGAACCCCCTTCTCCCCGAAGGCCTGTCACATTAACCTGGAGGCTCCTTCTCTCTGATCTCTCCTAGCAGTCACAGCCCCCCCCCCCCCATCCAAGGTCTCTCCCTCTTGTCTCCTCCTCTCAGCCTCTAAATGCTCCCTCCACAGGTAGCCCAGTGGTCTGCCCACAGCAGGGACCAAGGGAACGTGAACAGAAAGTGTCTGGTGAACCTTACAGCTCCACAGACAGCTGGGTGACATCCTGCTGCATTGTTAGTGCTGGTGACTGCGGGTCAGCCCGTGGCCCCATCAGGGAGACTGCCCTGGCCCTTCACATTGGAAACGCCCTTCCTCCCTTTTTGGTTCTGTCCCTACACACACACACACACACATACACACACACACACACACACACACACACTCACACACACACTCACACTCACACTCACACACACACTCACACTCTCACTCTCACTCTCACATACACACATGTATTCACACACACTCACACTCTCACTCTCACATACACACATGTACTCACACACACTCACACACTCTCATACACACACTCTCACACACACTCATACATACACACACACTCACACACACACACACACACACACTCACACTCACACTCTCACATACACACACGTACTCACACACACTCACACACTCTCATACACACACTCTCACACACACTTATACATACACACACACTCACACACACTCTCACACACACACTCACACTCTCACTCTCACATACATACACGTACTCACACACACTCACACACTCTCATATACACACTCACACACTCTCACACACACTTATACATACACACACACACACATACACACTCACTCTCACTCTCACATACACACACATACTCACACACACTCACACACTCTCATACACACACTCTCACACACTCATACATACACACACATTCTCTCTCACACACACACTCACACTCTCACTCTCACTCTCACATACACACACGTACTCACACACTCACACACTCTCATACACACACACACACTCTCACATACACACATGTATTCACACACACTCACACACTCATACACACACTCTCACACACACTCATACATACACACACACTCACACACACACACTCTCTCACACACACACTCACACACACTCTCACTCTCACATACACACACATACTGACACACACTCACACACTCTCATACACACACTCACACACACACTCTCACATATACACATGTATTCACACACACTCACACTCATACACACACTCTCACACACACTCATACATACACACTCACACACACTCTCACACACACACTCACACACACACTCTCTCTCACACACACTCATACATACACACACTCACACACACACACACTCACGCATACACTCACATATACACACATACATTCACTCCTACACACTCACATACACTCACACACTCTCACATACACACACACTCTCACTCTCACATACACACACACACTCACACACACTCACTCATACTCACATACACTCACACACACTCACTCATACTCACACACACATACACACACACTCACTCTCACTCTTACACACACATACTCTCACTCTCGCACACACACATACACTCACTCTCACTCACACACACACACACACTCACACACACACTCTCACTCTCTCTCACACACACACTCACTCTCACTCTCACACACACACACTTACTCTCTCACACACACACTCTCACTCTCACACTCACACACTCACTCTCGCACACACACACACACACACACACACACACACCCCACACCTGCCCCAGCTCTAAGAGGTGAGATTTTTGTGTTCCCCCAACTGCGGAACAAGACCAAAGTATTGTGGCTACATTATACTCGCTGGCTCATGGGCGCTCGTTTGCTCTCTAAAGCTCCAACCCACCAGAAACTGGGCCTCTGTTTCTCCTCCCCAAACCTCCCCTGCCCAGGCACTCTTTGATGAGGTTCGGACCTTGTCCTGGGAACCCTCCCTCTCGGCCACATCCCAACTTGCAGACCATCTCCCACCTTCCTAGTCTTCACTCGCCCTTGAAAGATGCGCCTCGGCCCTGGTCTAGCTGAAATCAGGCCAGGGAACCATTTTTAGCCATCTTCTTTCCCCTTTCATTCCCCTTGACCAGTCCTTTATGTGCCGTCTTCCCCACAGACAGAATCTGAGGGCAGAAGCTGCCTTGTGGGCTTTTATAACTTAGCAAGGTGCCGAGAATATAAAAGGCATTTGAGAAATGTTCCTTTTGCACTTGTTCAGTCGTATCCAACGCTTCGTATTTGGGGTTTTAGTGGCAAAAATACCGGGGGTGAGGGGGTGGCCATTTCCTTTTCTAGCTCATTTTACAGATGAGAAAACTGAGGCAAACAGGAGTAAGTGATTGCCCGGGCTCACACAGCTAGTGTCTGAGGCCAGATTTTAACTCGGGAGCCGAGGCTTTCTGATTCCGGACCAGGCACTCTGGACACTCTGTCGCATAGCCCAGAATAAATATCCCTCCACACCCCATTGAGTATAACAATGAAATATCACAGCAAACAGCAATGCTAACAGTTCTCTGAGGGGTGGGGGGAACCAGCCCAAAGATGTTTAGCACCAAATACTCAGAAGAAAACTGTAACTTGAGAGAAATAGCAGAGCCCCTCATTATCATCAGTAATTTATGGAGCTTTCATGGGGCTTTGTTGCAACTCCTTAAAGCGACAGCATGACAGAATCCATTTTTTCAGTATGAAAGTGACTTCTGAAAGTTGCCTTGAAAACTGACCCTGCCTTGCTATTCACAGGCTAAATTTAGGCCGGGCAGTAACGCTCTCAATTTTCTCCCAACTCCAGACCAACATAACATACCTAGGAACCGTTTGGTAAAGAACATTAGACCATTGGGGCTGAAAGGAACCTTAGAACAAAGAGGGAGGACCATCGGGCTGCAAAGAACCCCGGATGTCTCAGCTGAGGGGATCTCTCAGATCTTCTGGTGCAGATTTCTCATCATGCCTAGGAGACTGAAGGCCAGAGGGTCAAAATGCTCCTAAGGCTCAAAGGTCAGAAAGCTGAATTAGTGGTAAATCAGAAACTCTATACAAGTCTCTGGATGGCCCATCTGTTCAATCAATCAATAAACCTTTATTAAGGACCTCCCAGCTCCAGAGCTATTTCTAGTACATCAGGCTGTCTGTTATTCAAGAGGTACAAGAGAGGATTGTCGCCAATGTCAGAGCACTGGCTTCAAATCTCACTTCTGACCTTGAGCTCACTTTCCCAGGATCTGCAGAATAGGGAGGGGAATGGAGAGGAGATGGCTTCTAACTCTAAATCTATGGACTTAAAACGTATATTCTATGCCCCGTGCTGGGGTCCCTGACCTTGAGATACCTGCAATTCAGTGAAATAACCCAATACCATGGCTAGTGTCTGGAATAGAATAGGCGCTCAATAAATGCTTATTGATTGTTTGGTCAATAACACATCCGAGGGAATGAGAGAGATTAGAGAACGTAGAAAATCCCTTAACAAACACTGAGCCCCCTGAAGGAAATGTTCTGAATCAGGGACTTCAGTCCCAAAACACAAAAAAGGCATCTTGGTACACTGTATAAGCACGGCTCCCAATGGAAGGAGCAAAGGAGTGCAGAAATAAGTCTGCCTCCATATTCTGTGGGTGAGAGCCCCAAATCAAGCCTTTTTTTCCTTTGCAAATGATGTGCTTGGTTAAGAATGCAGAATTTTGTACTTTTAAAAGATGCTTCGTCTTTCTCCTCTTCCACCCTTATGTTAAAAACAAACCTACACCGTGTGTCCCTTTATCCAAAAGAGAGACAATTAACAAGACTCACAGTCAGGACCCTAGGCTTTGAGTGCCAGGGGTGTCCCTGGGTCGCTGTGTGATCATGACCTTATCAAGGCTGACTTTCTTCATCTACAAACTGAGAACGATGATTACTGGATGAGATTACAAATGTAAAAGCATGTTGTAACCACAGACCAGGATATAAATATCAGCCCTTAGAGAGAGAGTGAGAGAGAAACAATTAGAGAGAGGGGGGTATGCAAATAACTCTCATCAATCAAGAAGTAGTTAGTAAGCAGCCACGCACTGGAGGTCTGAGGACAAAGGCGAAACTTCTCTTGTCCCCATGCTCTTAGGGGAGAAAACCGGTACACGGCTGAGTATTTGCCAAGTAAGAATGGGGTGATTTTCAGGTGCAGGAGGGATTTCTAGCATCTCAGGGATCGAGAGGTCATTGGAACTGGTTTGCTCTTCAGAGTATTCTCAGAGGAGAGGGTGAGCAGGCAGGACATGTTGGGCGTGCAGGACAGCCAGTGTCCCGTTACGGTGTGAAGAACTTCAGGGAGCCCGGTTTCCTTGGATTGTAGAGAACATGAAGAGGAGGAGGAGAGAAGAGAAGGAAAGGTGGCTTGGAGTCAGGGTGGGAAAGAATCTCAGTGACAAACTTAGTTTGCGCTTGCTAACTAAGTCCCACTGCTAAGAAGATGCCCTTGCTGTTTACTGAGCAAGAGAGCAGACTGCCAGCCCAGTGGATGGAGAATTGGACAGGAGGAAGACTTGAGGCTGGGAGATAAATGCGCAGACTCCTGCAGCAGGGCAGACAAGGCCTTAAGCTAGAGTGGTTCTATGAGGGAACTAAGTCCAGCAGGGGTAGGGCCCACCCCCAAATGTACTTCACGCACAGAGACTGAGCCAAACTGGCAGCATCTCCTGGCCACAAAAAGCCTCCAAAGAATTGTAAAGTTCTTGAAGATTACACCAGTCACAAAGAACTGAAATCCAAGGGGTGCCTTCCCTCAAGGAATGGCTGGACAAATTATGGCATGCATCCGAGAAACCTGGGAAGACCTGTAGGATCTGAGGCAGAGAGGGGTGAGCGGAAGATTTTGTATTATTATTATACAAAATAAGCCTCATAGCTCATAAAATGGTGGTAAATCAGAAACTCAGAGTCAGCTCTAGACTACCCACATCTGTTCAGTCATTTAATTAACATTTATAAAGTGCCTGCTGTCCAGAGCTGTTTCCGGTATTTCAGCCCATTTGTTATTCAAGAGGTACATTAGAAAGGTATTGTCTAACGTCAGAGGAGCCAGGTTCAAATCTCATTTCCAATTATTGATCCTTATGTGAACCCGGGAAGTTAGCTCAACTTCCCAGAGCGTATTACTTCAGCGGCAGCACAGGAAGGGGAACGTTACTAGAACCATTTTACAATAACCCTGCTATTGGAAAGACAAACAACTAAGAATTTGATCCCCATAATGAAAAGTCATGATTTCAGGGCTCCTACATAAAAAGAGCTGATGGACTCAAGGGGCAGAAAAAGACACACGCTTTTTTTTTTGAACATGCTTTTGTTTGAACAAAATAAGGGCTTGATTTTCTTATCGGGAGAAGGTGGTGGGTGGGAGAGGAAATAAATGTTTGTTAACTGAAAACATAAAAATATTTACTTTTTACAAGATTATACCAGGACCAGTAGTCAAGGGTATGTCTGCGCCCCAACACCCAGTCAGGCTAAGTTTCTAAGGAGAAGCCCAGCACCAGAGTCCTGCCAGGTGGGACATCATACCGGCCATTGCGATCTGCTTTTGTGGAGAGTGGCCATGTCCCTGAGACCACACTTCTTTCAGGACAATATGATGTCATCACAAGGGATTGGATTTGTCTAAAGGACAAATATGTTTTATATGGTGGCCACATTTATAACCACCCGACTTTGTTCTTTAAGCAATAAATCCAGACCTAAAGCTATATTCCCTCAAAATCCATCCTAGACTTCAGTAGAAAAGAACAATAATTTTTAAAAAAGAACTCTCTCCAATAGAGATATCATATTCTGGCAGATCTAGTGGGCATTTTTCTCACAACTCACTACAACTGAAAGCAAAATGAACCATGATTCTCAGAGTGTTTCCACATCCAACAATTCACAGTCATCCCATCTGTGACCTGGTCTTAGGTCTATAGCCTACTCTGAGAACATAAGAAAATATTATTGTCTTTTATAGGATAATGAATTCAATTACAGTTGCTAGGACAACTCCAACACCGTGATTTGTGCCTTTATTAAAATCCAGATCTTGGTGGGCTTGAAGGTGTTTTGCTCTGTTTTATTTGTGGAGATCTGTTTTCTGAATTAAAATCAACTAGCTATGTTAACACAGACAGAAGTGTCATCTGCATTTAGGAGAATTTAAGGGGTTGTGAGGGGCAGAACAGACAGAGATGAGTGCTGGAGTGAGAAAGGCTGGGTAGCCCTACCTCTGAGACCTCCTCGCCGGGTGACCTGAGAGTAGTCACTGAACCTCTCGGTGCTTTCTGGGACCTGTAAAGCTCTAGTTTCAGATCTTTTTTTGTGATCTATCTCATAATGGGAGGGGGTGTGCATACCGGCACCCTCAAATATGCTTGTGTATTTATTAAGCAGCCAGAGAATTGGGGTGCAAAGGCAAAAGTTTCTATACCTGTGCATTTTATCCACATAGTATCTCTATACATGCATGTATTATCTATTTATACACATTTGCACACATGCGGCGACGGTTTTAACTGGCCCAGAGCACAAAGCTTGGAGAGTGGACACCCTGTGCCTGTGATCTTTGTGTAAAAGACAATTCTCATTCCTCTCCAGGCCGGGCTATTTGCGGACACTCCTGCTATAGGCTGCTTTTCTTGCTTCCGGGATCCATATCACATGGAGCTCAGGAGACATTAGAGATCAGATGAACCTTAAAGCAACTTCTGTTGAAATCTTAACACTTCAAGGCATGTCCTATCAATTCAACCAAAAGCTTAACATTATTCTGGATTCTTTGCTCAGTGCTTCACGTTATGGCGTCCATCTCTACGAAACAGATCATCAAGCAAATGCAGGAGGCTAAAACGGCTACCATTACACCATGTCAATAGAGCATGAATCTTGACAACTGCCATCAAAATATGGGCTCAATAAGGAGCTATCCATCTCTTAGCTAAGGCCCATCCTCACTAAATTCAGACAGGTTCATCTCCAGATTAATGGACAATGGAGAATGATTTTCTTCAGCCACAGTAACTCATGAAAAAAATTCATTAAAAGATATGGAAGGTTTGTCATCAGTGTGGATGAAGGCAGGTGTGGGAAAAATCACCTGTCCTTGAAATGTTGAAATATATTTTAACTAAGTGGTTAACAGGCATTTATCCTTCATGGGAATACATCCAGTGCATGTGAACATAGAAAAGAATTACAAAAATGATCACTTCTCAGGAATGTCCTTTACTAAGGAAGTCCAGTTAAACAAAGGAGGCCATTATCTTTATGCAAAATAAAAATGCTAATAACAAGTCATACTTCCGTAGAGCTTGAAGGTTTTTCCTCATTAAAAAATAAAATAAAATAAATCTATGAAGAGGTTACTAGGGTTCAGGATTCTGATTTTGCAGATGGGGTTATTGAGGCACAGAGATGCTAATTAATTTGTATTGAGTCACACAGCCAGTGAGTGAGTGAGACAGGAGCCAGATCTTCCCAAGAAGCACTGGCTCCTTCCCCTACACACGTTCCTTCCCAGATGTCTTCTGAAACATAACAGCCAGGTTGCCTGTTCTCCTCTAGTAACTTACTAAGGCACTTTGGGCTATCACTTGCTCTCTCTGAGATCAGTAAAATGAAGGAGTTGGACCAAGTTGGACAAAGAGGACAAGTCCTCTGGAAGAAGGGACTATAGCACTGCTTTCAGTCAGTGAGATTTGAGTGCAAATCCTGCCTTAGACACTTACTAGCTCTGTGCCTCTTGCTAAGTCACTTGACCTCTCTCAGGTTCCTTATCTGTAAAATGAAGGGGTCCATGGTCTCTAAGTTCTCTGCCTGTAGATCTAAGGTGCAGAGAATGCAAGCCAAAAAGACCAGCAGCCAACAATGATCTTGAAAATAAGTCTCTATCTTCCCTTATCCTCGAGTTTTGCCAGTCTCTCTATATAGAGACTCCTGGAAGATGAGGTCAACAAAATAGCAAGGAATTAAAAAAAAAAAAAAACTCTTTCAGGGAGGTGTGATCATCCCCACTTTACAGATAAGTAAACTGAGACCCAGAGTAGCTGCTCAGGTCTTACTGATTCCAAGTCTGGCACTTTATCCAAGGAAACATGGTATGACCCCTGCAAAGTGACCCCAGGCAGACAGAAGGAAGGCCTGTGACAGTGAGAGTTAAAACACGTTGTTATTCAAAACAGTCAGCAGCTACAAAGCAGTCTAAGGTTTGCAAAGCTCTTTGCACATTGATCTTCACCACCGTTCTGGAAGGTCCAGGCTATTGTCCTCCTCCTTTAACATAAAAAGAAACTGAGCCTGAGAGTCGGGGTCCCATAGAAGCATCTGAGGCAGATCCGTAGCAAGATATTCCTAACTCGCACCTCCAAGCCCCCTCCATCATCTGCCTCTCAGAAATAAAACAGGTGAGAGACCCACAAGCACTCTCCAGTCCCTTGGAGGACGGCGTGCGAGGCTCAGTCTGATGGCAACAGGAAAGCGGCAGGAAGCTGACTTTCTGGGGAGAGATTTGAGGCTCAGCAGGGGGTGCCCAAGGCTCAGCAGCATTGCCTCCCAGCTTTAAAAAACCATTTAAGCAAATGCGCAGACCCTTATGAGCTGAGTAGGGGGAGCCAGGGAACTGGCCAGCTAGGCCAGAGCTAGGCCGGAGAGTCTACGGAGCTCACCAAGGCCCGCAATGCCATCGTGTCGGGGTTTTGTTTCCTTCCTGGAAGATGACCCAGCACGCCTCTAGCTCCTGAATCCTTATGTTCTGAAGCTCTGCTAAGCTCAAATGTTCTATGTCCTCTAACCCAACTCTCTTCTGACTCTGGAAATCCTTAGCTCCTTTGTCCCTTGTTGTCTCTATCTTGGACAAACTGGGGCTGGATGGATTGTGGGATCTACCCCCTCTGGTGCCTAACGTCCTTTTGTTGTTAATGTTCCTCTATTGTGCCCAACTCTTCCTGACCCCATCTGGGGATTTCTTCGCAAAGATCTGGACTGGTTTGCCATTTTCTTCTCTATCTCATTTACAGATGAGGAAACTGAGGCAAGCAGGTGAAGCGTCTCGCCCTGGGACTGGGGATGTCTGAGGCTGGATTTGTGAGCCCAGGCTAGGCGTTGTACCCACTGCCCTGGGAAGATTGAATTGGCCGAACATCACCTCCATGTTCCCACAACTGGAAGGTCATCTTTTCTTCTCGGAGAGTGGCTCTGGCCCTCTCCCCCGGGCTGGAAGTGACTACACCGATTAGCACAGGAGCTTGGACCCGCTGCGCTTTAGGTCAGACTGGCAAGCAGCTCCTTACCGGGGGCTCACCCACATGGTGTCGGCCTTGGTGTGGACGTCCTACCGACTTTCGCCCCGCTACAACTCAGAACTCCCACAACCAAGCAGTGCAGGGGCTCCGTCCCCCTCCCCACCGTCAGTATGGATCCCAGACATGGGTATGATCATACAATCCCTGATGAACAGACCAGGTCTTAAAGAGCCACGTTTCAAATCAAAATTTGACCAAGATTCTTCTAAGCAAATGGGAAAAAATCCTATAATATTTTTAATACCCATGTATTAGCTAGCATAGCGTATCCAATTCAAAGATTTACAATGTGCACATGGGGACATGGAGGGAGGGGGACGATACAGAGAGGGGGAAGCAAACCTATTTCCATTGTATAAAGAATAATGAGACCAGGTTGTGTCATTTTTCAAATCACAATAACATGGAAAATGAAATTTTAAATTAAAACCTTAGGTCATCCACAGTGTACGCAGATTATTACTTCTGCCTAATATTTCTTCTTCCAGTCCAACCGTGGGGCCCATGCAGAAAATAACATGTTCTAGTTACATGAAACACTGGGCCTCCAATCTAGGGTTTTCAAAATTGCTTAGCTGTGTACGAATCACAGTAGAGTGGAGAAGGAGTCTTGAGTAAGAGAAGGGAGCCATGGGTATGCCATAAAGAAGAGTCACAGAGCTCCCAGCAGCTGCACTGAAAGGCTTCCAGGAGGTTCTCAGAGCAAGTGGGTTGGACACGTCTTGGACGAGCCATCAGATGTATATTCTGCTCCCTCTGGCAGCACAAACAGCCCCCTTCCTCGGAGCCTCAGCCTCTCCATCCGTATCAGGAGAATGGTCACAATTGTCCTGCCTGCTGAATCCCAATGGTGTGAGAGTAAAAAGAGAAGAGAGATTTACTCTGAAATGATAAAGAGCTCACAAATGTCTATTTGCTGCCGGGATCTTGAATGGATCATTTCTCACTCAGGCCTCGGTGCACTCAGCTGCAGAATGATGGGGTTTGGCAGTGGGTCAGGTTACTTTCAAGGACCCTTTCAGCAGCAAAATTCTATATCCTATATTTGTGATTTCTCATAATTTATCCACTTCACTAATAGGATGAAATCAAAGGTTTTTTCCCCCACTTCCCCCCCAAAAAAATATCTGAATACATTAAAATCCTCAATGATTCTGATTCCAGAAGGGAACAATCTCGCAGAATCCACACTTTAATATCTGTTTAGCTATAAGCAGGCATGTACCGCAGCCATGTCCATTGTGAGAGTCCCACTCAATGTGAACATTGCTTCCTCAGAAACTGGCTACAATGCCACAAATTAGGGCTTGATTTATTATTTTGGTGATTATTTAGACTAAAGAAAGTAATGTAGGAAATGCTGATCCTATGGATTAAACTTAAAAGATGCTGAACCATTTTTGGATGTCTCCTGGATCCATTTGGAAATCTGATCATATTTTCAATGCATGAAATAAAATACCGGATATATATCAAAGAAAACAGTTTTTAAAAGTGTTATCATGGGTACATTTCCTGCCCAGAAAGCTGTTTATTAAACATTTCACAGCACACTGCAAGTTCCTGTCAGTCTGTCCTACTACCATACTTCTTTCTAGCAAAGCTTGAAAAGCAGACTAAAAATAGAATCATTCTCAGTGACCCATAGGAACATAGAGTTAAAAGGATTCAAAGATCATCCAGTCCAAGCTTTTCATTTTACAGAAAAGAGGCCTGAGACCAGGGGGTCAAGAACACACTGGTCAAGTGTCAAAGGTAGGATTTGAACCCAGACTTTTGAGTCAAAAAGCACTGATATTTCCATTTTCGTTTCCACAGAAATATAGCCTTAATCATTGGCTCCCTATGATAGATGGCTGTAACAATCTCCATAGTTTATCTTTAAACATGAGGCCAAAATTGGTCCCAAAGCACAGCATACTTAAAGTTTACATCATCAGTATTGAAAGCCTTCCCAGGAATTGACCGAGAACACTGGAGCTGGAAGACACTTTAGAACCCAGAATGTACAGCACTAGAATGGAAAGCAGTCTTAAAACATCAAACCTTGTAGAGATCTGTGATTCTTGAAGATAGAATGAAGGCCATCAGGGATGTAATGGGTCTTGGGACATGGAATAAACCAGGAACTGTTACAGTATCAGAAGTGGATAATATTAAAGATGATTGAATCTACCTTCTTATCATGGACGAGGGATGTGACAGCCTGAGAGTCCACAGCCACCCAGTGTCCAGCAGAGCCCAGACTCCCTCCCTCTCAGACAGCTGCTTTCTCTGTAATATTTTAGCTTCTAGATGAGCACACCATTACAGCTTTGTCCCTATAAGGTGTTGCAGAGACCAAGACCAAGAGATTAAGATAGCGTCAGGACTTATTGACCATTTCATAATTAATAATGACTGTAATGCCTGTTTTAACTCTTTCCTAATTCTTCACTGTATCATCCAGCTTGACTTTCTACCTGTGGGACTAGGGACAAGTTACCCTTTCAGGACCCCAATTTCCATATCAGTAAAATGATGGGGGCTTAAATAAATGGTCCCTAAAATCTCTTCCAACTTTAAACCTATGACCTCTCAACTCTTAATAATTTAATAACAGCAATAGCTCTCCATCTAAAGGTTATAGAGCACTTGATATTTATTATATCATTTCATTCTCATAGTAGGTTAAAAAGTATTAGTATCCCCCCAAATCAAATATTCACACGAATGATATAATTTGTCACAATAAAGGAGATCCCCAAAAGAATGTGCCTGAGGATCTGGCGAACATAACAAAAACATGGTACCAGACTGCTCAAAGCAATGACAACACCAATGGCTTCTTGTTTTGTTTGGAGACAGTCTAACAGTAATGGCAGCACTAATGGCTTCTTGTTTTGTTTGGAAAGCTAGTCTATAAGTCATGGCAACACCAACGGTTTCTTGTTTTGTTTGGAGACTTAGTCTATAAATAATGGCAGCAACAATGGCTTCTTCCTTTGTTTGGAGACTTAGTCTATAAGTAATACTATAAGTAATGGCAGCACCAATGCTTCTTCCTTTGTTTAGAGATAGTCTATAAGTAATGGCAGCACCAATGGCTTCTTCCTTTGTTTGGAGACTTAATCTATAAGTAATGCTATAAGTAATGGCAGCACCAATGACTTCTTCTTTTGTTTGGAGACTTAGTCTATAAGTAATACCATAAGTAATGGCAGCACCAATGCCTTCTTCCTTTGTTTAGAGATAGTCTATAAGTAATGGCAGCACCAATGGCTTCTTCCTTTGTTGGAGACTTAGTCTTTAAGTAATGCTATAAGTAATGGCAGAACCAATGGCTTCTTCCTTTGTTTGGAGACTTAATCTATAAGTAATGCTATAAGTAATGGCAGCACCAATGACTTCTTTTGTTTGGAGACTTAGTCTATAAGTAATACTATAAGTAATGGCAGCACCAATGCCTTCTTCCTTTGTTTAGAGATAGTCTATAAGTAATGGCAGCACCAATGGCTTCTTCCTTTGTTTGGAGACTTAATCTATAAGTAATGCTATAAGTAATGGCAGCACCAATGCTTCTTCCTTTGTTGGAGACTTAGTCTATAAGTAATGGCAGCACCAATGGCTTCTTCCTTTGTTTGGAGACTTAGTCTATAAATAATGGCAGCAACAATGGCTTCTTCCTTTGTTTGGAGACTTAGTCTATAAGTAATACTGTAAGTAATGGCAGCACCAATGCCTTCTTCCTTTGTTTAGAGATAGTCTATAAGTAATGGCAGCACCAATGGCTTCTTCCTTTGTTTGGAGACTTAATCTATAAGTAATGCTATAAGTAATGGCAGCACCAATGCCTTCTTCCTTTGTTTAGAGATAGTCTATAAGTAATGGCAGCACCAATGGCTTCTTCCTTTGTTTAGAGATAGTCTATAAGTAATGGCAGCACCAATGGCTTCTTCCTTTGTTTGGAGACTTAATCTATAAGTAATGCTATAAGTAATGGCAGCACCAATGACTTCTTCTTTTGTTTGGAGACTTAGTCTATAAGTAATACTATAAGTAATGGCAGCACCAATGCCTTCTTCCTTTGTTCGGAGATAGTCTATAAGTAATGGCAGCACCAATGGCTTCTTCCTTTGTTGGAGACTTAGTCTTTAAGTAATGCTATAAGTAATGGCAGAACCAATGGCTTCTTCCTTTGTTTGGAGACTTAATCTATAAGTAATGCTATAAGTAATGGCAGCACCAATGACTTCTTTTGTTTGGAGACTTAGTCTATAAGTAATACTATAAGTAATGGCAGCACCAATGCCTTCTTCCTTTGTTTAGAGATAGTCTATAAGTAATGGCAGCACCAATGGCTTCTTCCTTTGTTTGGAGACTTAGTCTTTAAGTAATGCTATAAGTAATGGCAGCACCAATGGCTTCTTCCTTTGTTGGAGACTTAGTCTTTAAGTAATGCTATAAGTAATGGCAGAACCAATGGCTTCTTCCTTTGTTTGGAGACTTAGTCTTTAAGTAATGCTATAAGTAATGGCAGCACCAATGACTTCTTTTGTTTGGAGACTTAGTCTATAAGTAATGCTATAAATAATGGCAGCACCAATGGCTTCTTCCTTTGTTCGGAGATAGTCTATAAGTCATGGCAGCACCAATGGCTTCTTACTTTGATTTGAGACTTACTCTATAAGTAATGGCAGCACCAACGGTTTCTTATTTTATGTGGAGACTTAGTCTCCCTATCTCCTCCAAAAGGAAGTATGGTGGCTAGTCACAGGTCTGAGTCCAATACTGATGAGAATGGAAGCATTAAACTCTTCCATTTTTCTGATCTGGGCTAATTTACCCCTTCTTTGGTAGCCTCTTGGCCTGTACTTCTGGTAACTCACCATATTGATGCTGGACTTTGCATGGGCACCCAATTGGCTTTAGCTCTACTCTCAAACAATTTACCAGCCTCAATCTTCCAGCAGCTGGGACTACAGTCAGAGTCCTCATGCCCAGAGAGCAGCCCTGAAAGAGCCCAGCCTCTTAAGGTCACAACTCTGATGAATGATCTCATAAAATGTTAAGTATTTAAAGAACAGTCTCATTAGCTACTTTTAAAAAATCCATAGTTTATTTGGCTGCACTGCAAAGGGTTGCCCCTTTGAAACAAACAAAAAAACATTTGGATATAACTTAAAAATCACTAGTTCAAAATAACTTTGGTTAGAACATTTCTAGTTACGTGAATAGTAAAAGCCACAGTGTAAAATAAAAATAAAAAAGAACCAGATCTAGCTATGGCTAGAACAGGGATTTTTTAATAAAGACTGGTAATTAAAACAACAAAGTAGATCATTGTGATCACATGAAATTCAAAGACTTTTGCACTAACATAATCAACATAGCTGTAACAAGGAAGGAAGTGGTTGATTTGGGGAAAAACCTTTTCATCAAATGTCTGTGATGAGGAATACCTGATACCTAAGACACATAGGGAATAAACAAGATAGAAGACCAAAAGCTTCAATGGCTATATGGCTGACAGAAACAAACAGTCAAGTCACAAGTTAGTCAGTCAGGAAACAAGAAATTATTAAGCACCTGCTATAAACAGTGGAGATAGAAAGGCAAGACCAAACCCAATGAGCTCACCTTCAGAAAAAAACACACACTGCACAGACAAGAAGAATCACACACTATTAACAACCATATGATAAACTGCTCAAAATCACTAGTAAAAGAAATGCAAATGCAATCGACTTGGATATTTTACCTTGCATGTAAAAAAGGGGAAGCAACCAGATTGGAGGGACTGTGGAAAGACAAGTGCCCTATTGTTGAAGCTGTAAGATGGCCGGTGCATTCTGGAAAGCGGTTTGAAATTATACCAAAAGAGAATGTGTCCATATTCTTTGGTCCAGAGATCTCCTGGCTAAGGAAACACCTCAAAGAGACTCCACACACGTCAAAGCATGTATTGCCGTTGTTTTCTCTGATAGCAAAGACGGGAAACAGTGTAGATGCCCATCATCTGGTGAATGGCTGAAAAAAACTGTGGCACATGAGCAAGCTATAGCACTCTAAGAAACATCAAGAAAACAAAGAATCACAGGAAGACTTCTAGGAACTGATGCAAAGCAAGCAGAGGCAGGAAGACAGTGCACACAATAACAACAACCATCTAAATGGAAGCATAATAACGAAAATCTCAACTTAAATCTGTGAAATCATCAGGACCGAGCTTGATGCTCCAAAAAGATATTAGAACATCTCCCTCCCTCCTTCATCGAGGTGGGGAATTGATGGATGTAGAATGCTTTGTGTAATGTAAAGTTTAGTTGATGTATTGGGTAAATTTTCTTAAAATTATTTTCTATTCTCTATTATAAGGGATGGCTCTCTGGGAGGGAAATGGGAATATACTGGGAAATGATGATAAAAAATTTAAAAGTTCCCAAAGTGTAAATATATGCATACATAAATATTTAGCAAGAGTTGTTTTTATTTTCATTTCTGCTGAAATATAAATGTTGCACTATTTTTTTAAAATTATCTCTGTTCTCTTTACCTCTCCTTCTCTCTCTCCAAACCTCTCCTCACACACACCCACAACATTGGAAAGCAAGCAGGTTTTGGAGGTGTGAATGATAAATTCCGGAAATGTTCTTTCCCCTAGTTAAGAAAATTACTGAAGTTGCATGGTTCACAAAATCTCATTTCAGGTCCTCAAATTTCTATGGTACTAAGCAACATGGAAGGTTAAAGACTTGAATTGAGCTTGGATTCAGGAGACTGAGGTCAAAGATTATTATTATTATTATTATTAATATACTATTATAGTATGTAATAATTACATACTACATATTAGTAATATAATATATACACACATATTATTAATCACAAATCACTTAACCTTTTTCTATAAAATGGAAATTTTATATACCATATATTTCAGAGAAAGGCATTTTATAAACTTTAAAGCACTCTACAAATGTTAGCAATTGTTAGGATTACTAAAAATATGCTGATATGCCCCACTCATATATTTCCTAAACCAGATTTGGGGAGGAAGTGACATATATACAAGTGATGATGGTATCTTTTTGATAAATTCACTCACAGTGCCTAGAACATACTAGGTGCTTAATAAGTGTTTTATTGTTGATTGATTGATACTAAAGAGTCCATCTCATATAGTCACATCAGCTCACATTGATACAAGAAACCAGTTACATGCTTGAAGCAGAAATGACTGCTATTTTCTTATAATTCATCACTGTGACAGTCTAGCTTGAAATCAATAAGTTAATTTACCTACACTAACAAGCAACAGTGAACAAGTTAGGTTTTTAATCAAATGCCTGACATATAAAGCCTGGGAGAACTCAAACCTATGTGAGACTAAATATCTAAAACTCGAATAGTGATCACAGTATTTGAAGCTGCAAGGACCTCAGAGAGCATTTAGTGCAGCCACATACACTCCCTCCATGTTTTCTAAATCCTGGAGGCAGCTGGATCCCAGAGACATGGAGTGACTTGCCCAAGCTCCTATCAATCAATCAACAAATGTTCATTAACGGCCTACTATGTGCCTCTCAAGCCCTACAGAGCCTCTTGTCCAACCTCAGCCCACCTCTCCATTCGGTCCTTCCTTCACTCAGCTACTGAAAAGGGCTTCCTAAAGTACAGCTCTGACCACATCATCTTTCTCCTCAATGTGATCTGGTGACTCTCTAACTTCTACAGGATCCTAAAATCCTCTGATTTCATAACCCTTCATAACCCATCCTCCTAACCTTTCTAGTATTTTTATACCTTACACCATCCCTTCCCGACACACACACACACACACACACACACATACACACACACAAACACATACATACATACATACACACACATACACATACCTGTGGTTTGGGGACACTGACCTCCTTCAATCCAATAAACATTTATTAAATACTTACTATATGCCAGGTGTTGTTCTAAGTGTTGGGATATAATTAAAAAGGAATTAATCTCTACTTTCAAAGAGGTACTTGCTACAGAGGAAAATAACAGAAAAGGAAACAGAAAAGGTTCCTTCAAGGTGCAACTCGGGAGGGCAGTAAATGCAAAGTAGGATAAGGGGCTGAGAGTCCAGTTCCTACCCCCTATAAAGGAAGGCTTTGGAAGGAAAGTGCTGTGCCTCCTCCGAGCCTCTAATCTGAGGAGAAAGGAGGCTGAGGAAGACCAGCTCAATAAGCCTTGAGTTAGCAGCAAAGTGGTGAGTTGAAAAGTATGAGCTCATTGTGAGAGGGACATTCTGTTCTGTGAAGCTGAAGCAGGCAGGCAACAGATGCAAAGAACTGAGAGTCTACTTTCTGCTTTCTAATAAAGGAAGTGTTTGGGAGGAGTTGGACGCCATTGCTAATACTGGACTCCTTGGGCTACATTGCTAGTACTGGACACCCTTGGGTGCCATTGCTAGTAATGGATACCTTTAGATGCCATTGCTAGTACTCTAGACACCATTGGGCACCATGGCTAGTACTGGATACTGTTGGGTGCCATGGCTAGTACTAGACATCGTTGGGTGCCATGGCTAGTATTGGATACTGTTGGGTGCCATGGCTAGTACTGGACACTCTTGGGTGCCATGGCTAGTATTGGATACTGTTGGGTGCCATGGCTAGTACTGGATACTCTTGGGTGCCATTGCTAGTAATGGATACCATTGGGTGCCATTGCTAGTAATGGATAGATGCCATTGCTAGTACTAGGCACTTTTCCAATTTCAAAATTTTCTCTAGCTATCCTTCAGTCCTGGAATTTTCTTTCCCTCTTCTAAAATCCCACCCTTTCCAGAATCTCCTTAAAAGAGTGTCCTAGTATTGGACACTCTTGGGTGCCACTGCTAATACTGGATACTGTTGGGTACTATTGCTAATACTGGATACCTTTAAGTGCCATGGCTAGCACTGGACACTGTACTATTGCTAGTAATGGCTACCTTTAGGTGCCATTGCTAGAACTGGACACTGTTGGTGCCATGGCTAATCCTAGACAACATTGGGCATCATTGCTAATACTGGACACCACTGGGTGCCATTGCTAGTACTGTACACCATTGGGTACCATGGTTAGTACTGGACACCATTGGGTGCCATTGCTAGTACTAGACACTTTTCCAATTTCAAAATTTTCTCTAGCTATCCCTCAGTCTTGGAATTTTCTTTCCCTCTTCTAAAATCCCACCCTTTCCAGAATCTCCATTTTGTCTCACAAAGCACTTGTCCTCTCCCACTTGGGAACTCCTGGAGAGTGGGGACTGCCTTTGCTTCTCAGTTGTGATGCCAGTACTTAGCACCACAGAGTAGGCATTTAGTAAATGCTTACTAAGTGAGTAGACAAGTAATAATCAGTCTCTATTTGTTTATGTGGAAAACTTATGGCCTCAGAGAGAATTTCCTTCTAATCACTAGGAAATTCTTCATTATTCCATTGCCCATGAGTTGTGTGACCTTGAGGCAGTCTCTTGCAATCTCAGTTTCCCCATCTACAAAATGGAGGTAACTATAACTTTATCTAGTGATGAGGAACGTGGATTTGTTTTGTTTTTAAAGTTACGCATTCTCTGGCTGAGAGAAGTGGCAGCCATACCCACCTAAATGGGGGACAGAGTAGGAATAATTGACTTCAAAGCCAGGCAAGTCTGGGACTCCAGTTCTCCCTGTGCACGGACTGTCACTTAAGCCCAAAGTGCTCTGTGTAAATTAGAGAGATGGTGACCACTGGTCTGGGTAGAGGGTGTTCTCCTATCCAGGAATTCCCTGTGCCCATGACCTCACAGGACCAGTAATGCTACTCATAGTTAGGTTGGTACAATATACAAAAATCTGCCTTCCTACAACCTCTGTATTTGTGCTCCTTCTTTCCTTTGCATACAAATGACACCAGTACCATCATTTCTCTCTATAACAACTCCTTGGGTATTTGAAGATAGTAATTATAACAATACTAATGATAGCTGGGATTTATGTAGCAAGGTTTACAAAGTGCTATATGAGTGGTATCCACACAACAATACTGCAGGACAGGAGCCATTATTGTCCCCATTTTACAGATGAGAAAGCTGAGGCAGGAAGAGGTTGTGACTTGCCTAAAGACACATAACTGCTAAGTATCTGAGGCCACATTTGAACTCCAGGTCCAGTGCTATGTGCACCTAGCTGCAACAGTTATAACTCCTCTAACTCTTCTCTTTTTTAAGCCAAATCTCCCTCTTCCCTTCAACCGATTCTCATAGGACATGGTCTGTGGTCCCCTCTGTCTGCCGCCATGCCCCCTTTCCTATAGGGTATTCTGACTGAAATCTGGAATATCTTTGGCTTCCCATTTTCCTTGCCATCGACTCTGCCTGTGCAATAATGTTCCTTCCTCTCTCCCCAACCCCCATTTGAAAAACAAATGTTATAGTTTGCTAAATGCAAATACATTGAAACTGCAGAAAATGAACTCTGGATGTGAGCAATTCAGGAGGGTTTTCAGCCAAATAAACACATACATTGTTCC